>NC_037674.1:27547317-27717786 GCF_003255815.1 Theropithecus gelada | reverse complement strand
TTTTTTTTTTTTTTTTTTTTTTTTTTTTGAGACAGAGTCTCGCTCTGCTGCCCAGGCTGGAGTGCAGTGGCATGATCTTGGCTCACTGCAAGCTCCGCCTCCCGGGTTCATGCCATTCTCCTGCCTCAGCCTCCCGAGTAGCTGGGACTACAGGCGCCCGCCACCTCGCCCGGCTAGTTTTTTTGTTTTTTTTTTTAGTAGAGACGGGGTTTCACCGTGTCAGCCAGGATGGTCTCGATCTCCTGACCTCGTGATCCGCCCGTCTCGGCCTCCCAAAGTGCTGGGATTACAGGCTTGAGCCACCGCGCCCGGCCCAGTAGGGTTTCTTATGAGGGGAGTAAAGGATTTGAGGAAATTGTTCTAGTGTGTAGATTGGAATAAAACCCTTAGGAAAGGACTATTTGTTTTACCAATTAACATAAATAAACTATAAATATTTTACCCCATTTAATTAAATTTTATTTAATTTTTAGTTTTTTATTAAAATACAATTGAAAACATAGGCAGTCAAACTCTAGACCCTGTACACTCAACTGTGCTATCACCACCTCTGATTCAGAGTGGACATAAGGGTAGAAGTCAAGGCTTTTTCATAAACCAGAAAACTTTTATTTTTCTTCGTTACAGGAAATGCAGATGACTTTAATTACACGCAACAAGGAGGCAGTCCTGTGATTGAAGGAGTGGATGATGCAAAGGAGATGGCACACACCAGACAGGCCTGCACTTTGCTAGGTGATGTCACTTTATTCTTGAGCTCTTCTGAGGAATAGCTTTTTTACTCAAGCAACCTTTGTTTAGAATATTGGCTTGACTTTATATTAAGTGGCGAGTATTGCTAAAAGATTTAATATTCCACATAGAACACATTTAGACAGCAAATGGGCAGGAGGTTTCTTTTTGGAGTGATAGAACTGTTCTAAAATTAGATTGTGGTAATAGTTGTGCAACTTTGTAAATTTACTAAAACATCATTGAATTGCACACTCAAAATGGGTGAATTTTATAGTATGCAAATTAGCCTTCAATAAAACTGTTCAAAATATATTTGGGGCATCAGGGGAGGGCTACTTGTAATTCTTTGCTTAAATTTTTACAAAATCTGAAACATGAAGCTAAGTGAAATGGGCTCCTCTACAAGCTCGCATTTTTGTAGGAGCTTTTGGTTTGTTTGTTTGTTTGGTTTTGGGGATCTTTCTGTAGCTGGGAAATGTGGCTGAGTTGGCATCATGACAGAATATTACATTACATGTAGTTTATTCCAGCATTTTTTTTTCTGTTCCAACACTTCTGAAGCAGCTCAGATGTCACTATCTTGTTTCTGGGATTTAAAAAATGTTGGGCCTACATATGAATAAATTAATCTTTAGAACTTGTCATCAACAACTTAAAGAAAAAAAAAAACCTCAGAATGTAAATAACTCTAAAATCATATGATGGCATTTTGAGTAGTACCCTCAGGTGAGTTAACTTAATTTAAAAGCACTGCTAATTACAGTATGGACCAGGACCACTGTGGGCCTTGCTAGAAATGCAAAATCCTGAATCCCTTCTCAGGCCTACTGAAACATAATCTGCATATTGTCAAAATCTATTGGTGATTCATATGCATATTAAAAGTTTGAAAATCGCTGCATTTCTTCTCGGGCTAAATCTATTTGTAAACAGTAAATTGTGAATTTGAAAAAGCCATACAGAGGTTGCAGTGAGCTGAGATCACACCACTGCCCTCCAGCCTGGGTGACAGAGTGAGACTGTGTGTCGAAAAACAAAAAAGAAAAAGTCATAATGCAGGAGATGGTAAAAAATAATAATAATTATTATTATAGGGTCAGTACTGAATTATCCTTTCTTAGATTACATATTTGGAAATGATTTCACTGCTTCTATTTGCATGCAATTGTATCTAATTTTCATGAGATTCTTATGTTATTTAAAAATGAAGCCAGATCTGATAAAAGCCAAAAGCTGTCCAGCTTTCTCATCTTGCCTTATCCTTCAACTTCTGCTCTGATGCTGTATTTGGACGCATACTCATCAGGCTGGGATATAGCACCAGCCCAAACGCTTCTAATCTTGGTGTCTTTGACTTATACTTGGTCTGTAGTTTAAAGAAGTGATTAAATAATTACTTTTTAAACAGCCTTAAGAAGTAACAGCTTTATTGGGCTGTATTTGGAGCAGAGATAAATAGAAATGGTAATACTATTAATTTTAAACCCAGTGTGTGACAATGATGACAATAATTTGTTTAGCGCTTACTGTATGTCACATTGTGTATTAAGTATGCTATGTGCATTATCTCATTTAATCTTCACATACTTTGAAATAGTCACTATTATTTTCATATCTCAAATGAGAAAATGGAGGCATAGAATACTGACGTTACCTGTCCATTTGAGATGATAGGTCTGTACTAGAGCCAGGTCTCAAGCCAGATCAGCCACAGTCAGCAGCCATGTTATCCATCCATGATGCTAAACTGCCTAATGTGTTAATGTCAACAAAGACGAAAGTGTTGTTAGCTATGACACATTATAATATGCACAACATCTGCCAATATTCAGGAATTAACAATAGGCTTAAAATTGTCTACTATAATTGTTTAGTTGCTATTCTGAAATTAATCACTTGTTCATTCACTCTCTTGTTTCAGGAATTAGTGAATCTCATCAAATGGGAATTTTCCGAATACTTGCTGGCATCCTTCACTTAGGCAATGTTGGATTTACATCCCGAGACGCAGACAGCTGCACAATACCTGTAAGTTCAGAATAAGCTTTAGTGGGATGGTAGTTGAATTGTGTTTTAGATTTGTAGATTGTGTAAAGAAGCAATATAGTTTAAGTCTCTCTCTCAATATTATCAGAAATATAGTTATCAAAGACATATATTATCAAAAGGAGAATCTCAAACTGAGAATAAAGAAATATGGATTCTAATCCCTGGTGCATAGTGATTTTGTGGTGTGTGTGACAGAGATAGAGAGTGAAAGAGAGAGGGTTGGATAGATGAGATTAGTGACTGTGATGCAGATGTGGCCCCACAAGATCAGAAACTCATGGAAGTTAAAGCTATAAGGGATCATATTATGCCCTTACTGAAATGTTTCAGGACTCCCCACTGCCTTCAGAAGCAGACCCAACACCTTACTTGGCATGACATGACATGACATGAAAGGCCTTCATGACTGACACCTGACTTCCTATTGAGCTTCTTTCTCATTGCTTTGCACACTCCACATCCAGCCATTTCCATGCCAGGCTGGCTGTCTCTCCTGGCTTTGCTCAGATTCTCCCTGCTGGGGTTCGTAGATTGCTCTTCTTCCCTAGCCAGCTCTTACTCACTTCTCACAGGCAGATCTCTAGCATGTCTTCTTAGATACATACTCCCCCTTCTGCTTTCCTTTATTGTAGCTCAAATCACATTGTTCCATAAAGGTCTCTCTTGCTTGCCTTTACCTACTAGGATTTGAGGTCCTTGTGGAAAGAGCCATGCTATTCATTTTGGCATTCTTAATTAAGGCCTTAATTTAAATGGCATTTATTCAACTCAGTTGCCTTTTTTCTCTGGATCTGTAGCCTCTTGTGTAAAAACAGATTCTCTACTCCTGTAAGAAAAGAATCTATTTCTTGTCTTTTCTGGATATACTACTTTGATACTATATTAGATGTGTGAGACATGATATAATATAAAATAAGTGACTTTATGATTTGAAAAGAAAACTTTTTCTGTAACTTTTTTTTTTTTGAAGCGGAGTTTCACTCTTGTTGCCCAGGCTGGAGTGCAAAGGCATATGATCTCAGCTCACTGCAACCTCCGCCTCCTGGGTTCAGGCGATTCTTCTGCCTCAGCCTCCTGAGTAGCTGGGACTACAGGTGCACACCACCATGCACAGCTAATTTTGTATTTTTAGTAGAGAGAGGGTTTTACCATGTTGGCCAGGCTGGTCTTGAACTCCTGACCTCAGATGATCTGCCCACCTTGGCCTCCCAAAGTGCTGGGATTACAGGTGTGAGGTGTGAGCCACTGCATCCAGCCCTGTAACTTATTTATTAGTCCAAGGGCCAAGAGCTAGATGGGCAGAGAGTTTGGTTTTCAGAAAGCTTGATCCTCATTATTTTCTTTATGATTCTATTTGAGGTGTAATTTTCCTAAGCCATGGGTCCTAATTTTAGATGCATGATTCCTCCTCCCCTCTCCCAGCCTCTTTTTTTCTAATGGTGATTTTGTAAAAGGCAAAATGATAATTCTAATTTAAACCCTGATTTCTTCTAATGAAACATTGCTAGTCTTTTTAAAAGCCTTGTTGAGATATAATTCACATATCATACTCATTTAAAGTGTACCATTAAGTGGCTTTTAGTATATTCACAGATATGTGCAACCATCACCATAGTCGGTTTAAAATACTTCCATGACCTCAAAAAGAAACCCAGTGCCCTTTACTTATTGTTACCTATGTGTCAATTTCCCTAGCCCTAAGTAACCATAAATCTGTTTTCTGGCTGATTTGCCTGTTCTGGACATTTCATATAGATGGAATCATATCATATATGGTCTTTTGTGACTGGCTTCTTCCAAAATCCATCCATGTTGTAGCATGTGTCAATACTTATTCTTTTATATGGCTGAATAATAGTCCATTATATGGAGATACCATATTTTGTTTATCCATTGGTTGATTGATGGATATTTGAGTTGTTTCACCTTTTGGCTGTTATGAATAACCCTATTCTGAATGTTGGCATACAAACTGGATTTTTTAAAAAGAACTCAATTGATTTTTGCATCACCATCTTTCATCTTTGCCCTTGTGACCTTTCCCCAAATGTCAGGCTTCTCCTGATCAAGAAAGTCGTGACTAATGTTGTATCACATGTATCACTTCACTATGAGTCTTACCTAAAATTTGAGTGTACTATTTTCCTATTTGAGATGTCTAGAAGTTATTAATATCATCTTGGAGGAATAGTATTTACAATGTATGGTACTTGTCCAGAAGTTACTTCCATCCAGTTCTTGTAATTCTGTTATTTTTACTTTCTAACCAGTGCTTGTCAACTTTATTGATTTGATGATAGCTATGAGTACTACAGTTTCACTATTTGGGGTACATGGAGATTAAATGAGTTTTTGTTTCGTTTTTTGTTTTTTCCTGTTTTTCTTTTTGAGACAGAATCTCTCTCTGTTGCCTGATCTGGAGTGCAGTGATGTGATCTCGGCTCACTGCAACCTCCACCTCCTGGGTTCAAGCTATTCTCCAGCCTCAGCCTCCTGAGTAGCTGGGATTACAGGTGTGTGCCACCGCGTCCAGCTAATTTTTGTATTTTTAGTAGAGACGGGGTTTCACCATGTTAGCCAGACTGATCTTGAACTCCTGACCTCAGGTGATCTGTCTGCCTTGGCCTCCTAAAGTGCTGGGATTACAGGCATGAGCCACTGTGCCTGGCCTTAAATGAGCTTTAGAAGTTACTGGTAAGACATATCTATTTGATAGTTCTGCTCCACCTTGAAGGCATTTGCTGAACCCAGTGACCTTGAGCTTTGGGTTTCATAGCAAAGTGAGCTACAGAAGACAAAGACAAAGCATAGGACTCATATAAACAGGGGAACACAAAGACTCCTGCCTAAAGCTGAGACCCTAAGTGGGGAGCTAGTAATCAATTTGCCCACCACCGACTCCAAGAGTATAAAGAAAACTTAACCTGACCCATACTTTGGTGCCAAGTGGAGGCAGAAAACTAGCTCCCTAAAAATTTATAACAGCAAACTGACTCTCACACATATTCATTCCCAGACTGATTTCATAGTTCCTGGAAGGTCTCAAAAAACTACATAAAGAAAATATAGCTTAAATTGATCCTGGGCCGGTAGTGGCCTAGGCACCTGACAGAGCAACTGCAAATCTACTTTGGAGGACCCACCTTCAGTCTAGGCCTCAGTGGAGTCCCATCAGAAAAGTTACAAGAAGTATTGACTCACAATCAGAAATCACAAGTCCCCCAGTGAAACAAAATAGAAGGAGCTAGGAGAAATGACAGATAGCAGAGTCATACCTGCTAAGAATGCCAAAATAAATTAACAGCAGATTTGGCACAACTGAAGAGAAAACTGATAAGCTAGAAGATAGATGTGAAGAAATTGCCCAAAATGCAAGATAAGACCCAAAGATAGAGCACTTGAAACAGTAATTAAGAGAGAGGGATAGAGTAATCTTGTCTAATTTTAATCTAATGAAAATTCATAAAGGAGAGAAGAGAGAGAATGAAGCAGACATAATATTCCAAGAGATCATTACTAAAAAGTTTTAGAACTTGTGAAAATGACTAACCCACAGAAAATCCTAGTTAGGATAAATAAAAAGAAATCTACTCCTAAGCACATCATAATGATATCAAAGACAGAGGAAACTTCAAACAGAGAGATTAAGAGATTGCCCTTGAAGAAATAGCAGTTAATCTGATAGCTCACTTTCCAGCTGCAGTTATAAAAGCCAGAACACAGTGGAATAATATCTTCAGTGTTCTTAGAATGGAAACTATTAACTTAGAATTATATATCCAGTTAAAATATCTTTCTAGAATGAATTAAAGTTGGAAGCATTTTCAGACAATTGAAAACTTAAGAGCGGCCAGGTGTGGTAGCTGACACCTGTAGTCCTAGCACTTTGGGAGGCTGAGGCAAGTGGATCACCTGAGGCTAAGAGTTTGAGACTAGCCTGGCCAACATGGCAAAACCCTCTCTCTACTTAAAATACAAAAATTAGCTGGGCGTTGTGCGCATGCCAATAATCCCAGCTACATGGGAGGCTGAGTCATGAGAATTGCTTGAACCTGGGTGGCGGAGGTTACAATGAGCTGAGATCGTGCCACTGTACTCCAGCCTGGAGGATAGAGTGAGACTGTCTCAAAAAAAAAAAAAAAAAAAAAAAAAAGCTTATAAGAATCTGCTGTTGCCAGTGAGCCCTCACTAGAGGAAATATTAAATATTAAAGGATATAGTTTAGGCAGAAGGAAAGTGATCCCAGTTAGAAGAGCTAAGATGCAAGAAGAAATGAACTAAGAAGTTAGTAAAATGTGGGCAAATGTAGGTAAAATTTGATTAATTAAAATAATAATAGTATGTTGATCTGGTAAAAGATAGAATTCCCTGCAAGACATGTATTAATTACAAAGGGAAAGATAGTTATCATTGCAGTCAGGAAACCTGGCAGACATTCCCTTAACCAAGTGATCACAATTGATAGTACGAATATTTGGACCAATCAATATCACATAGCTTTGGATGTGTGTGACACCACTTCTCTGGTATTTCTGCCAAAATCTAATCATGAGGTAATATCATAGAGACACAAACTGAGGGACTCTTCAAAAAGTCAAGGTCACAAAAGACAAAGAAGAATGAAGAACTGTTCATGTTAAAGGAGACTAATGAGACATGATAGCTAAATTCAATGCATGATCCTGGATTGAATCCTGGACCATAAAAATTAATTATTTTTTGTAGAGCACACTGTTAGGCCAGCTGGCAAAGACTGATTTAGATCTGCAGGTTATATTATAGGGTTGTATCATTGCTAATTTTCTCATTTTCTTCATTATACTGCACTTATGTAAGATAATGTCCATGTATTTTAGGAAATGCACACTGAAATATTTAGATAAAAGGGGCATTGTGTTTGAAATTTACTCTTAAAAAGTTCTGAAAAAGTAATATGTGTGTGTGTGTGTATATATATATATGTGTGTGTGTGTGTGTGTGTGTGTTAAAAAGTGAGAGAGTGATAAAAGGGAATGTGGTTAAATGTTAATATTTAGGGAATCTGAATGAAGGGAATTTTTTGTACTATTCTTGCAACTTTTCTGTTAGTCTAAAATTAGATAAAAAGTTTAAAATATGAAATGAATCTCTAGCCGCCTACCCTGCCCCCACACACAAAAGGTAGAACTAAAGTATTGAATAACAGAGGATAAATTGGGATGGGGTGTTTGGAGTTAGTGTTACCTAGTTACATTATGTTAATTATATAACAGAATAGTAACAAAGTAAACCTTTCAAACTAGTGGAGAGGAAAATGCATTGAAAAAAATCAAAATATGGCAAGAAAGAGGGAGAAAAAGAAATGTTGAATAACAGGACAACCAAAAGAACAAAATAAGATAGAAATAATTTAAAATTGACTAAATGCTCCAGCTAAAAGACTTAGATTGTTAGACTGGTTTAAAAAAAATCAGATATAACCATGGAATACTACTCAGTCATAAAAAAAATGACATCATGCCCTTTGCAGCAACATGGACTCAGCTGGAAAACATTATCCGAAGTAATGCAAAAACAGAAAACCAAATACATGTTCTCACGTAAGTGGGAGCTAAACATTGGTTGCACATGGTCATAAATGGGAACAAGAGACACGGGGGAATACAAGAGAGGGTAATGGTTGAAAAAAACTACCAGTTGGCGGCTATGTGCACTACCTAGGTGATGGATTCATTTATACTCCAAACCTCAGCATCACACAATATTCCTTTATTATGTACTTGTGCACAAACCTGCACATGCACCCCCCGATTCTAAAATAAATGTTGAAAAAAGAAAAAAAATTTTCAGGTATATACTTTTTAAAGAAGCATTCCTAAACTATAGAGGTACAGAAAGTTTGAAAAAAAAAGTTTAGAAAAGACATGCTAGCTAGGGCAAAACTGGCAGCACTGTGCGGGTATTGAACAAAATAGACTTTGAGGCCAAAAGCAGTGCTAGAAGGAAATAGAGTGACTTTGCAATGATAAAGATTTTATTCACTGTGCATGGTGTCTGCCTGTAATCCTAGGAGACTGAGGCAGGAGGATCTCTTGAGCCCAGGATTTTGAGGCTACAGTGAGATACGATTGTACCACCACACTCTAGCCTGGGCAACAGAATGAAATCCCATCTTTAAAGAGAACAGATTTTATTCACCAGGGGTATGTAATAGTGCTAAACTTCTATGTACTTAATGACATAACCTCAAAAGATATATAGCAAAAATCAACAGAAACCACAAGAAGAGACAAATTTGCTGTCAGAGTGGGAGATGATTGACTTCTCTCAATTATTGATAGGTGAAGTCCAAAAATGAGTAAAGCTGTGGAGAATTTAAACCAAACAGTTAACCATCTTGATGTAATAGAACAATATGGTAACAACATTCAAGTAGAATATGTTTACAGAATGCTGACCTACTTTTTTTTTTTTTTTAATTTTAAGAAAATCGAGATGGAGTCTCACTCTGTCACCCAGGCTGGAGTGCAGTGGTGCTGTCTCAGCTCACTGCAACCTCCACCTCCCAGGTTCAAGCAGTTCTCCTGCCTCAGCCTCCCCAGTAGCTGGGATTACAGGTGTCCGCCAGCACAAGCAGCTAATTTTTGTATTTTTAGTGGAGACAGGGTTTTACCATGTTGGCCAGGCTGGTCTCAAACTCCTGAGCTCAGCTGATCCTCCTGCCTTAGCCTCCCAAAGTGCTGGGATTACAGGCGTGAGCCACCTGGCCCCGCCTGACCCACTTCTAAATGATGTCAGACTCTAAACACGTACATGTATATGGCTGCTTATGTAAGGGAGTTGAGCAGGCAGTGGTGCTGGTTTGTATCTAAAGTGATTACTTGGGCGAAAGGGGGATGAAAGAAGGAAGGGGCGCTTGAGTGTGAAGAGTCTACAGATGAGGGTGTCAGGAGACCCAGGTTCTAATGCCAACTCTGACGTCAATTGCCAGCTGATTTTTGACAAGCTATTTGTTATCTTGGATCCTATTTCCTCATTTATCCACCAGAGACAATGTTCACCCTGCCTGTTCCCCAGAAATGTTGTCAGATTCCACTGATACATGTGATTGAAGATGTTGAAAAATATAATGTACTAACATGGATTAAAATACACAAGTATTTATCAAACACCTACTCATGCAAGGCTCCTGGAAGATATTCTAGGGGGTACAGGGATATGTAAGTCATGAAAGTCATTCTTATCTAAAAAGTCACACAGATAACTGTCAAATTACCTGCTTACAACCCTTCAGTGGTCTCCCATTTCTCTAAGGATAAAGACCAGCTGGGGTATAGCCTCTGTCTGTTTCTGTGACTTTAGTTCACATTTTCTCCCTCATTCAGCTTCAATCCTTCCTATAGGTGATTTCCTTCCTACCACAGAATATTTTTGCCAGCTGTTTCCTTGGCTTGGAAAGTCCTTTTCTCCCCCTTTCACCCAGTTAGCACCTTCCTTTTCTCAAGGGAACTGTCTCCTGCTTCCTAAACAAAGCATATTCCTCTCACATGGACTCAGCATAGTGTCCTTGGTCTTTGTGGTATTTTTCATTTTAGGGAGCAATCATTTGATTAATATCCATTTTTCCCGAGTGACTGTAAGTTCTAGGAGGGCAGGGACCATGTTTGTTTTTGCTGTCTGGCGCATAGTAGCACTCAGTAAATAATTGTTGACTAACTGACTGATTTTTTGATCGAATGAATGAAGGTACTTTAAGAGAGATACAAACAAATACTATGAAGAGTTAAAGGAAGAGGTAATTTTTGAAGTGAGCCCCAGAAGAGATTGCAAAATGCTGCCTGGATACCAGTTTAATGGATGAATGTGTTTATTATCACGAATCAACTTTGAGTTATCTTGGTGTTTGCTGTAACAAAGAAATTGCTGAATTTTATTTGTTAACTCTTTGTTAACATTTTCTAGGAGATTCTTATTTGATTTATCTGGTCATAGGAAATAACTCATTATCTTTTGGCAGCCCAAGCATGAACCTCTCTGCATATTCTGTGACCTCATGGGTGTGGACTATGAGGAGATGTGTCACTGGCTCTGCCATCGGAAGCTGGCTACTGCCACAGAGACGTACATCAAGCCCATCTCCAAGCTGCAGGCCACAAATGCCCGTGATGCTTTGGCCAAGCACATCTATGCCAAGCTTTTTAACTGGATTGTAGATAATGTCAATCAGGCTCTCCATTCTGCTGTCAAACAGCACTCTTTTATTGGTGTGCTGGACATTTACGGGTGAGTATATTTGGCTAATTGGTCTGCCAGAGAGCATTCCTTTCTAGAACTTACCTAGTAAGTCTAAGTGGGCATTTGATTCTGTTTCTTACTGGTAAAGAGAAGGGAGACTTTGCCTACGACAATTGAAGAATACCTTGATGATGGTGATGCAATTGCATGTTGCTTAAAATTTAAGTAAAACAAACAAAAAATGCTTCAAATCTGAAGCTAATTTACTTAGCTAGTGCATAGACTTAATTGGTTTTCAGATGCTCATGTGGTAAATTATCACTGAAATTCTAAAAATCTAATTTTATTTGCTAGTTTGCCTTATTTGGGTACCTGTCTTTAGCTGTTAAAATCCTTCCCTCATATTTGTGCTTGTTTCATACTTAATTTTTCATTCTCTGGTTCTCTTTTTCAAAAGAACCTGTAGGATCTCTGTTCCTATTTCCCTCCTATGTGTGTGTAACGCTGTGAGTCAGTAAATTGGCAAGAGCAATGGGTTTATCATAATTCTGATGTTCCCCACTTGGGGGTGAATGAGCCCTCAAAAACTCATAGTGTTGAACACCTCTGCATGCTAGGGCCGTTAAACAAAACAAAACACAACAAAAAAAGCCTCTCTACTGCATGGCTGATGCTCATCTGCTGGGTACATATTTCTTGTTACTGACTTATAAATCTTTATTTTCACTGATATGGAAAGAAAGTTTTACAAATTTGGGGGATGTCCCATTTCTTTCTTCCTAATGTGTATATTTTGAATATTTTTAAAAAGCTTTTTGTTCCTTTTCTCCCCTTTCCATATTATCTTCGTGGTTACAGATTTGAAACATTTGAGATAAATAGTTTTGAACAGTTTTGCATAAATTATGCAAATGAAAAACTACAGCAACAATTCAATATGGTAAGAATGTTCTTCCTTAAATAATATTCTGCTATAAATTATTCTCTTGAATTCCTAGTCTTTGTTTAAAAGCTTATCCCTGAAATGAAGTTGTGAATTACAATTATTATATGGAATTTAGAACTGATGATTAATGAATGGTACAACATTAGAAAAATGTTTTATGGGCCAGGTGGGATTCAAGGCTATCCTTGGATTGCTGTCTGATAATAATGAAAATTTGGAACAAATAGATTGAAAGAAGCAGACAGTGTGTTAGGTAATTGCTTGGGAGTATGAAGCTTTGAGCCCAGGGGTATCTTTCAGTTTGTTATTTTTAAGTTAATTGTATGTGGAATTTCTTAATGCTTACTTGCTATATTAGCAAGATGTCAGAACTAAAATGCAGAATTTTACATAATCTCTTTTTTTTTTTTTTTTAAGTTTATCATACATATTTACTTAATCTATACAGAATCAAGTAGATAAAATCAGATTCACATTAGTGAAAAATCTCTACAAAATGTCTTTGAAAAGCAAAACAAGACTGCCTCTTAACAATTCGTATCCTCAATGAAAGACGTGGGCTGTAAAAATAAAGCAGTGCGTTTAGCACAAACTAGAAGATATCTGCATCATTTTTTCACAGTTATTTCCATCTACAGTCTGAAAGAGGTAGATTTTTCTGCAACACCTGAGAATTGAATTGTGATAACCAGGTGTAATAAAGGCAGTTGCATACGTAACTGAAAAATACTGGTCTCAAGACCAAGAAATGTACTCCTAACAAGTCTGAGGATGAAATGGTCCATATTACCCAAGACCCAAGTTTTCTCTACACCTTGGAGTCTACTGCCACTATAAATAATACACATCATGATTCCATGATGGTGCAACAAATGCAACTTAAGTGAATTCAACATTTAAACCTTTTCTGGGCCAGCCTAGTAGCATTACAGTGTTCTAGAATATGGTAGATAAGGGGGTGTGCTACAAAGCCACAACACTGGGCTGGTGAGGTGATCACTGTAGGAAGATGTCCTTCTCAGGGGGTCCCCATTTGTTCTTATTCACAGGGTAATGGGAGGAAGGGTTCTGAAAGGAACAGATGCATCCCAGACAGAATCCATATCCTTTCAAGACTACAGTAGCATCTAGCTAAAAATACAAAGTAAGCCAAAAGCAGCAGGCCAAGTACGGTTAATCACATTGCTTTAAAGCCCTTGGAAGTATGCAACAGGCCGAAGATTGACAATCTTCCACACAGGACAAGCACCACAAAGAAATGTGGTGGGCTACACAAATGGCTTAATAAAATGTTAAGAGCTGTACATCCAGCAGAGTTCTTGTGAGATGTGATCATTAGTACTAATTTTAAGGTAGATTATATTTCTGATCTATACCTGCATTTCCCCCCCTCACTCACCCAGGGAAATGAGCCTAGTATTTCTTTAGTAGCAGAACGGGGTGTACTCATAAGAGGCTGTTGGAGGGTATTGTTTTTTGTTTCTGACTCATTTTGAATGGTAATTAATTAGATAATCTACTTTGTGGATTTCTTTTCCTCCACTGTTTGGCCCCTTGAATTAACATGACTGATGGTGGAGGCTTAGATACAACCCTCCACTCCAGGCGGTTTCCTATCTGTTGGACAATTTTCAATTCTTTCAACCCAGTTTAGACCATGAATGTGACAGGACTTTACAAATAAAACTTGTAACAAAGAGAAAACCCTTTTAACTGGACAAAACAGAGTTTATTCAGTCCAGTAAGCAATTTAACAAGTGTCAGTCTGATAGTTTTGCTCAGTGGAATGTGCTAACATCAGTTCTAGTAGAACCTTTTATTTCATAAAGCATTTCAATGCAAATTATACCAGGGACAAAGTCAAAACTTCCATCAGTGCAGCCTGATTAATCATCTGCATAACTGAGCCACATTCAACATTGAAACAAAGAACTAATTCAAAAGTTACGTGCTTAATTTCAAATGTTCCCCCATTCCAAGTGTAGAGACCTTGATAATACTGTGGCTTTTTTTTTCCTTCTTAAAAAAAGAGATGGTAACTAAGAAGGGGGTGAGAAACAGACTGAACACATAAGTAATAGATCCTGACTAACACTCTGCCAAGTCTTCCCAAAGTAAAAATGTTGGTGCCAGTGTTTGCTTTGCAAATGAAAATCAATTTCAGTTGGTACTACTGATCCATAATGAAAATTCCCTTTTGAAAAACCTGGAGTATTTTGCTGGTGGAACTTTTGTAATAGCTTTCAAGTAGCCAGAAAGTATTGGAGAAACTTCTGCCTAGTGAAAGCTACACGTGAATTGACCATCCTTGTCTTTGACAAGGGACTTCATTGAACGGCAAACATGAACACCAGTTTTCAAAGAATAAGTGACCTTCTATGGGAAGTGGAGTACATATTCTCTTTTCAACAGTCTGGGACATTCACTGAGGCAATGGCAATGGGAATATTTTGAGTGGCTCTTGTGAAGTAGTAACATTAAATATCTTAGAGGAGTACCATGGTGTTGGGAGATTCAGAAATGCTTAAAAATCAGAGTCAGCAGATTGTAATAATGAAGGACACAGAGCCCAGAGGTGAACTGTGTGAGTTGGAATCCTACCCTGTGTCAGTTATCCAGGAGATCTTGGGCAAGTTAGTTGACCTCCCTGGGCCTTAACTTCCTCATCTATAAAATGGACGTAATAATAGTACCTGCTGTGTGTGGTTTTATGGATTAAATGGGTTGGAATATGTAAAGTGTCCATCATGTGCCAGGCACAGTTCTAAGTGCAAGAGTGGGAGTGATTCTTAGTGTTGATGAAAGAGGATATTAAAATGAGACACCCATAGGAATTAGAAGATAGAGCTGAAGGGCAGGAAAGACACCCTTAATAAATCCTCACTTGTAAAGAGAGAGGTCAAGTGGTATGGTTTGTAGTTGATGCACAAAAACCAGATGTTTAAAGACATTGCAAGTTACAAATTTGGTAAAAAACAAAAGAGGATCTAAAAATAGTAATATGGGGAGAATAGTGGAAGAGTGGGACGGAGGTGGTGTATGTGAATTTAGCCTCTTTTGTGTCATAATGTAATCAGTAGATGTTTCATAGTGATAAATCAGAAGGTAGCTGATAAGCATATTCTTTAGAAATATGTAGGTAAATATCAGAAGAAATAGCTAAGGGAATTAAAAATGGTTGCCTCCAGGGAGCGAGGCTGGGGTTGGGGAGAGATGGGACAAGGAGTTGCTGCTTGTCATTATAAAACCTTTTAGACTGTTTGATTACATGTTCCATATACTATGATAAAAACTTGAACCATCTTTGTTTAGCAAATTAAGCTTCCTACCACAGTGAAATAACGTAGAAGTGATCTTAAAACCTTAGGCCTATGACTGTTTCCATAATAAGATGACTACTAATATGATTTTCATCTCTGCATAAAAAAATTAATAAAAACCTATCAGAAACTAAACTGAGCATTACCGTTTCTCAAGGTGTTTCTGAGTTTCTTAATACTTAGTTAATGCCACAGCCTTCCACTCTTTCCGATTGTTTCCACACAGAGTGACTGGAATGGAAGGAAGCAATGCCAGCCTCTTTAGGAACTGGCTAGTTTGTCTGTTTTTCAGGGGGCCTCCTGTCTGCATGTGTGTTTTGGTCTCTTGCGTCTCCTCCTCTTTCCTGCTTTCTGTCTCTATCCACCTGTTTCTCCTTCTCTCTTCACATACCCCCTTACATTCTGCATCTTTGATTCTCTCTGCACAACTGATCTGCACCCTCTTCCTATCCTATGGCAGGTTCTTTCCTTCTAGTCTGTATACATCTTCTCCACCTCAAGCTCTTTCCTTTCTCACTCACTTTAAACTTCTTGTGAACCCAGCAGTGGTTGGAATACTCTTCTCATCCTCTTAACTCGCTTATCTCCCATTCATTTTGGCTTCTTTCAGCTTCAACTCCCATTACTAATTGCCTGATTATTTTCTTGTTTCCCAGTTCAAATACCTGAGAGAGAGAGAATCTGATTAACACTGTTGAGTTTTTCATCAGAGGTCTCTAGCAGGAGACTGCCCTCACATACCCACACTGGTTTAGTCAGCTGTGACTAGGAACGTGGGGTCTCATAGTATAAAGAACTTGACTGCATAGGGCTGTTACCCGATCTGGGGATGTAGTTGGGGGCAGTCAGCATGAGAAACGCCGTGACTGGCATGCTTAGTGTTTGAAGGCATCACTATATTGACCAAGAATCTCTTGCCATATTGAACTACATGCCTGTATTCTTTGACAATTGAGCATCCAAAATTTTAAAGACCCCAGGAACTTTTCCAAACTAGATATGGTGTGTGAGAAATAATGCTCTATTTAATGTCTAGAGCAGTGTTTCTGTTGTCAATATTGAGACTGCATATAAATTAATGAAATTTTTAAAAACAGAGCGCACTGTTTTGGAAGATACTCATACCATCAGTCAGGGTGTCCTGCTGACATATGGTGCCCTATTTGCCTTCTCATTAATCAAAAGAACAGAAGAAATTTGCTTTCTTATTGTAGCAGGATGAGCCACAGACAAAACCTCTCAGACACCGAGTTGTAGAAGGAAGGGCTTTATTCAGCTGGGAGCATCAGCAAGCTACTGCCTTAAAATCCGAGCTCCCCGAGTGCACAATTTCTGTCCCTTTTAAGGGCTCACAACACTAAAGATTTCACGTGAAAAGGTCGTGATTGATTTGAGCAAGCAGCAGGTACGTGACAGGGACTGCATGCACTGCTGGTCAGAGTGAAACAGAACAGGGCAGGGAGTTTCACAATGTTCTTCTATACAATGTCAGGAATATCGGTTTCTAAGTCATGAGTTGATTTGTAACTACTGGGTTTAGGCCAGGCAGGCCCAGGCCTGGTTTTCGGCCTGGCGCCGGGTTGCCTATCTTTGGTTTTACTTCCTTGTTTTTTTCTTAAAACAGGTACTGAGTATAAAATAATATAAAACAATATGAGAGGATCTCTCTCTTTCCTCATTCCCCCCTTTTGAGACTCTCACTTTTTATTAGTGGGAGTTCTCACTCTTATTTTTGCTACTTAAGTCTTTTTGTGCAATAGATTGATAGTGATTTTTATAGTATACTTGTGCTGAAGCATTTTGGTGAACTAAGGTAGTGATGAAGCTTTTTTAATCATTTGAAGAACTACAGGTATCAAACAAGGGAGCAGTAAGCAGGTTTTTATTACTATTATAACTTTTATTATAAGAGTTTTAAATTCTCTTAGTGCTAGGAACTAATTTTTAAGCATGGTTCTCGGATTAAGTCCGTGCCACACTTGCACAGGTACATGTGCCAGTTTTGTCATATTTTAAACTATGTCTTTAACTACTTGCCTTTGGTTATCTATGTGTAGACAGTAATTAGTAAGGTTAAATTTCTTATAGACCCTTTTTTAGTTGCTAGCAAGTAGTCGAGAGCCAGTTTATTTTGATAGATAGCATTTTTTTATCTGAGTTTTTTGTTTTTTGTTTTTTGTTTTGCCAGGCCAGAATAGTCAAGGCTTGACTGGTTTTATTGGTGATGATTTTTAAAACAGCTTGCAACCGTATGATTTGGTTAAGCATGTAAATGGGGGTCCAGTGTTCCCATGAGCCATCTTGTGTCTAAGTGGCAGGCCTATAGTATTGTATAAATTTTTAGGAGGTCATTTATCATCTTTTTAATTACCTATGGCTATGCTTCGTTTTCCACGGGAAGCATAAACAGGGACGCCCAGAAGTTCAACTGTTTTTATGGGCAGTAAGAAGAAAGATGGTTTAATAGTGCCAATAACACAAGTACCTGTCTACTGGTCAGGCAGCTTAACAGTAGGCTCTATGTCTACATATCCAGTATAACCCGGTGGGGGCAGTCTAGTCCTGGTGGAATTCTGGGTGGTACTGTTTTTGCAGTGCTATTATACAGTTTTTGCCTAAGACAACTAAGCTGCCTTACAGAATGAGTGAATCTTTTTCCTTTTCTAGCTATGCAGTGCTGTCTAATAATTGAGACTTTTAGAACCTAAAAATTGTCAGGGTGGTTCTTTTGGGCCGGGAATTCGTCAGGAACTGGGTCTGTAGGAACTAATTCTTGGGCTTCCTGTGGCCATTGATCTCCTGTTACGGTTCCTCCACAAACATAACATGAAGTGACTTTTAAAGACTGGGCTACATATTCGGCTAATTGCAAAAACAAATTTTTAGTTTTTTCCTGGAATCTCAGGTGCTGGCACATTTAGTTCATCATAGAAAGTCTGAAATACTGGTTCTGGAGAGTGTCTTTGAACCTCGCCTTTTATTAGGATGCGTACGCTAGGATCTAGTTCTTTTTCATCAATGCCTAATGTTATGTATTTTTTTAATTTCATTTTGGGTCTGAGGGGTTTGTAATTACCAACTCTAAAGGGTTGCAGCTCCCACTCGTGCAGGAGGGGCTGACTTTTTCTTTTTGGAGCCAAACAGGATCTTTTTTATTTTTATTTTAAGTAGCCTAAATGACACAAGACCAGTATTGACACATTTCACATAAATATGATTCTTGACAGATATAATTATTTTCTGTTGTGTAACTTTTTTCTCAATCTAGAGAACCGCATCCCAATCTATGCTACTTACTGTTAATAGCGGCACAGGCATCAAATTTTAAGGTTATATTTTTGGGGACCCCTTTTTCTTCTGTCCTAGCTATTACTTTACTGTGTCACTTAGAAAAGGATCAGTCCTTAGTCTTATTTTAAAAACTGAGATCATGGGAGGCTTAAAATGAGTCATAACACGCATCAGGTTGGTTATTTTCTGGGCTACATACCTTGGATAAAGTAGCATTATATAAACAAGTTTCTTTTAGAGTCCTGGTACACTTATAATAACCATAAAATAATAGGACTGTAGCAATCTTTTGTACTACCTCAGTGATTTGATATATATATATATACTGGGAACAGCCCTCAGTCTGAGGAAGGTCATTTGAAGTCCTTACTGTACAAGTCTAAATTTTAAGGAAAATGAGTCCTGCGATGAGTTTCCTCATGGTTCAGCCATGCGTAGACCAGTCAGCTTCCGGGTGTGACTGGAGCAGGGCTTGTTGTCTTTTTCAGAGTCACTTTGCAGGGGTTGGCGAAGCTGCTCCCATCCACGTACAGCTCCCAGTCTACTGTTGTTTAAGGATGGTCTCGGAGGTTGGGCCCACTAGAATAAACTGAGTCCAATACTTTTACACAATTATGTTTAACTGGGCTCTCTGATACCAGGAGCAAGGTGGCGGGGTTTAGGGTGTTGCAAACTTCAGTGGTTATGTGGGGATTTTTACAGAGCAAGCTTTGGTATCTAGTTAGTCTAACATTTATTAGCTAATGGTGTCCTTTGGTATTTATTAAAATTACCACAGCATGGGGGGACTTTATGTTTAGGTTTTGCCTAAGAGTTGGCTTATCTGCTTCTTGTGCTAACAGGGCCATTGCTGCCAGGGCCCTTGGACATGGGGGCCAGCCTTTGGAAACCCCGTTTAGTTGTTTTGAGAGATGGGCCACTGGCCTTGGCCAGGGCCCTACAGTCTGGGTTAAAACTCCAACTGCCATTTTTTTTTTTTTTTTGACATATAGAGTATAAAGAGTTTTCTCAGGTCAGGTAGCCTCAGGGCTGGGCTGACATGAGTTTCTTTTTAACTCATGAAAAGCTCATTGTTGTTGGTCGTAACAGATGTAGTTTATTCTAATCGACATTTTTATTGACTGTCATTTACCAAAATATTGACTTAAATCCTGTAATTGTTTGATTTCAAGCTTTAAATTGATTTGGTATTCCTTGCGGGACTCTAATTGCATCTAAATAGATGTGAGAGTTGAAAGACCTATAAGGGGCTTCTCTTGCTTTACGATGTCTTATTATTATTTTTTCTTCCTCTGGTTGATGAAATGCAGGGGTGAAAGGGATGGCCAAATGGACTAAAGCACAAGTGCCACTCTCGTTATTTGGCAGAGTGCCCAGTAAAGGTCCACTACAATACCACCCCACATCCGCTTGGGGATGAATAAGAGCTCTTGATAAGCTCTTGAAAATTCTTAAGCTCACTGCATCCCTTCAAGTCTCCAAGGAATGCTAAGTCTCCTCCCTGCCATGAGAGACACGAAGTGAACTTAGTGTTAGGAGACGGAAGCTGGATGGCCCTCGGGGGCTGACCCGCAGGGACTTCAGGATATAGCAGAGAGAACTTGGCATGACTTCTTACTCTAGGCTGTAGAATTCTGGAAAAGAGCTACGATGCAGCCCACACCTGGTCAACTGGAGGACCACCTCAGTGGAAGGGGGACAGTCAGGGCCTCTGGCCTGCCATGTGCACAAGCATAACAATTGCTTTTGTTTAACGTGCAGATGGAATATTTGATCCATTCCAACCAGACATTTGCATCCTGGTATGCTGTCTTAATTGCCAAAGTTTGTTTTAATTCTTTAACTTCTATGATCTTCTAGTAAAATGAATGTTTCCTTTAGCACCTATTTTTGTTAGTTTTTAGACTAAAAAAAAGCTAAACACCATTTTATATTTAATAATGCTTTTTGTATGATTTTTATACCAGATAAGCTAAATTTTACCTTTATATTAGTGTGTTATTAATTTTAATAAAACTTTGTAGACATAGTTATCTAATTTTTCATGTTTCACCATAAGGTAAGATTTTATAGACTCTTTTTAACCTTTTACAATTTTTATTAAAGAGCAGGTTGATGTTTTAAGAAAAACCTGTTGCATTTTTACTTTAATGTCCAGTTCACAGAAAAACTGGATGATACCTTTTTAACTTTAGCTATGATGTTTACACACAAAATTTTCTTTACAGTTAATGTTTTAAAATTTGCCTAAACTTTCAAAACAATAATTTTTTTGACCTTTTAATGTAGGGTAAAAATCCACATTCTTATGCCTCTTTATAATTTTTTTGCTAAAGGTATATTTTACCTTTTTTTATACACCTTGCACATAAACTGGTTTTTTTTTCAGTAGTATTCTAAATTATATAACTTTTTTGCATAAAATTTTTTTATAACTTTTCTTTTTTTACGTCTTTTGCAGACAGTTTTTTTTGACATGTCTCAACTTCTGACTTATTACAAACTTTTTTTTTTTTAATAACCAGTTAATTTATTTCAGGACAAGAATTTACCATATAACATTCTTTTTATATAAATTCTGCTTCCCCCCCGCTTTTTTCCTTTCTTAAAATTTTTCAACATAGTTCTTAGTGGGGTGGGCTTATTTTGCATCTGACCCATGTTTTCGCAAGACAAAATACCACACTCACACCACACACACTCGCCACAAAACAAAGAACAGGTAAAGAGGGCACACACACACGTTTTTATCGTTTATACTAAACCAAAATCAGAACACCACGAAATTCAAAATCCTAGTACCAAGAAATTTAATCCAAGTCAAAACCAAAACCAAAGTATCCAGCAATTCAAGTCAAGTCAAAACCAAAACAAAAGTGCTGATACAAGTACACTGTGGGTGATCAGGCCACACTTCCACTCAAATGGAGTGGGGCAAGTTCCAAAGACTAGTCTTACCAAGTCAAGTCAAGTCAAAACCAGAACAAAAGTGCCGATACAGGCACACCGTGGGCGATCAGGCCACGCTTCCACTCAAATGGAGTGGGGCAAGTTCCAAAGACTAGTCTTACCAAGTTTCAGATGTCCGGACTCCAAGTGCCAGTTCCTTCCCGGTGTTCAGCCACTGTGTTAATCCTCTGTGGGGGCCTGCTACGCGCTCCTCTGATGAGGTGTTCCACTGGGACAATTGCCTACTCAGGAACGCTCTTAGGATTGCGTCACTCAGGCTGGCCAGAGTCCCCCGCAGGGATGCTCCACAGGGCAGGCCTAAGCCGTCTAAGAGGCTACCTCGGCTGTCCGACAGTTACCTCGCTTCCCGGTCAGGGAACCAAGAAATGTAGCAGGACAAGCCGCAGACAAAACCTCTCAGACACTGAGTTGTAGAAGGAAGGGCTTTATTCAGCTGGGAGCATCAGCAAGCTACTGCCTTAAAATCCGAGCTCCCCGAGTGCACAATTTCTGTCCCTTTTAAGGGCTCACAACACTAAAGATTTCACGTGAAAAGGTCGTGATTGATTTGAGCAAGCAGGGGGTACGTGACAGGGGCTGCATGTACCGGTGTTCAGAGTGAAACAGAACAGGGCAGGGAGTTTCACAATGTTCTACAATGTCAGGAACATCGGTTTCTAAGTCATGAGTTGTTTTGTAACTACTGGGTTTAGGCCAGGCAGGCCCAGGCCTGGTTTTGGGCCTGGCGCCGGGCTGCCTGTCTTTAGTTTTACTTCCTTGTTTTTTTCTTAAAACAGGTACTGAGTATAAAACAATATGAGAGGGTCTCTGTCTTTCTTCATTATTAGCATGACATAAATATTCTTATGGATGACTGTTTTTTGTTAAAGCTTATAATAGCTTGTTAGACTGTAAACACTGCAAATGAGGCCAGGCGTGGTGGCTCACGCCTGTAATCCCAACACTTTGGGAGGCAGAGGCAGGTGGACCACGAGGTCAGGATATTGAGACCATCTTGGCTAACGTGGTGAAACCCCGTCTCTACTAAAAATACAAAAATTTAGCCGGGCGTGATGGCACATGCCTGTAGTCTCAGCTACTCAGGAGGCTGAAGCAGGAGAATCGCTTGAACCCGGGAGGTGAAAGTTGCAGTGAGCCGAGATTGTGCCACTGCACTCCAGCCTTGGTGACAGAGCAAGACTCTGTCCCAAAAAAAAAAAAAAAAGTGCAAATGAGCCAAGAGTAGCATTACAATAAGTACAGAATAAAGTGGGAAAGTTCCAGACACATGAGGAGAGTATTCATTGGAGATCTTGTGGCATGTAAGTTTCACAGGGCATGGGGTCCTAGAAAATATGGGTTGTTTGATCGTCATCACAAAAGTCTTTTCTTCCCACAAAAATAGCAAGATTTGTGAAAGAACCAAAGGAGATCAAAGAGATAAGTAAAGGAAGGCAGAAACTCCCTAAGAATGAGTCGCAGTCATTAGCATCTGTAGAGACTAGAAGTGGTGGTGTCAGCTGCATTGGCTGGGCAGTGGCTGGGCAGCAGCCTGAAACAGGAGCTGTGGCGGTGGTTGGATTGCCCTTCCCACCTGCACTAGCTTGGCTCCCATTCATCTTTAGAGACTAGATCACACAGCCCTCCCCTGACCAGCCTGTGTCCAAACTAGATGAGGACTCTTGCTCTTATAGCTCATATTATTTTCCTTTGTAATATTACTATAGCTTGTGATTATATTCCTTATGGTTATTTGGTTTCTGTCTGCTTCTCCCACTTGTCTCCAAGCTCCATGAGGGCAGCATCCACATCTGTGTTGTTAACCATGTGCAGTGACTGGCACATAGTAGACAGTTAATATATATTTTTGTGTAAATGGAGATGAGAAGCAATGGTGAGCACAGTAGCTGAAGCCAGAAAAGTGAGTCATAGACTCCATGACTATCAAAGATAATCAGGGCAGTCACGAGAAAGGCCAATTATTAACTAATTCTGAGCCACGTGAACTTCAGCACCACAGTCCCTTAGGAGAAGTACTTTGTTATGCTGAAAGCATTGCCCAGCGTGGTTCAGTAGCCTGGAGGGCATCAACATAGTTGTTAAATGCCAGCCAAGGCATTCCTGTGTCCCATGTTGTTAGCAGCACAGTACGATAACTGAAGAAGCCAAAAATACATAGTGTGGCTTTGAAAATACACATAATCAAAAGATCACAAAGATTGCTACGTTGATCAGCTATTTAAAATACCTAGATTTACTTGTTCACCAAGAATCCTACGTAGCTGAGGTTTTCCTGTTGTTTTATTTGCTTTCTCTGTGTGTAAATCATGCTTCTCCCATGAGGTTGTTGTTGTTGAAAGCCATAGATTATCTCAAATTATGTTGGTATCATCTTAGTGTTTTATATAAACATTGTTTCTTGACTACATTCTTTGTTACAATGATCCAGTAATGACTGCTTTTTTTTCTTTTTCATTTCAGCATGTCTTCAAATTGGAGCAAGAAGAATATATGAAGGAACAAATTCCATGGACACTCATAGATTTTTATGATAATCAGCCTTGTATTAATCTTATAGAATCAAAACTAGGCATTCTAGATTTACTGGATGAGGAATGCAAGGTAAGTATGATTCCCTGGGGTACTTGGTTTATCAAAATAGATGTATCAAGGTCAGAAGGTAAGGGGTTCAAGGAGAGATTCATTAGTATATCATGGAATGCCATTGTGGTGACAAGTAGGGAAAATGCTTTCATTCTGAAGGGACACTAGACCCCAAGAGTTCTAATTACAGGTGAAAATAGGAGAATTTCCCTCCTCTTTTCAGCTGATTCTAAATTACATGAAAAATTGACACTAGATACTACCAATTTTAGCCACTTTTGTTATTAATTTGTTTATGTTTAGTACTTTTTGTTCGGCGATAGAATTTATTTAAAGAAATGCAAGAAACTGTGCAGAAGATATTTTGAATAATAGTTCTAAATAGTTATAATTGTAAAACTAACTAGTTGTTCCATATTACTGACATATTTGAAAGGGATGGAGTTGTATCTTTAATATTTAAAGGTGCAGCATGTTGGAAAAAAGTATTAGATCCCCAGCTTTACCACTGAGTGATCTTAGGCAAACCTATTCTTTTTCTTTATTTTTCTTTAGTTTATATGCAGGAAGTTACAGTTTAGCACAGGTGTACCCTCCTAAGCACCCAGACTTCCTACAACATTAAGGATGCATGTAACGAAAAGGTTCTCAGCCTCACTTGAGATTTAAAAAAATGCAAACCAAAGCAAAAGTGGTACACCACTCTTTACCCATCCAGTAGGCAAATTTAGACTTGATAACTTTCATTTGATAATACTAAATGAATATTGCATATATACTCATGATGAAAAGCATGAATTCATTCAACATACTTTATAGGACATTTGACAACATTTATCATAATTTTAACTACATACCCTTGACCCAGGAATGGAACTGCTGGGAATTCCACCTTTGATTACACTTGCAAAAGTATCTAAGGTATATACATGTAAGAAGAAAACTGTGGCAGTTGTCATAATAATAACAAAAAAATCAGTAACAACCTAGTAGCCATAAATAATGCAGAGAATGCTATTGTTGCAAAGCTGAAAACAATGCAAGGAGTGTGTAAAATTACCCTATTCACATACATGCCTTCAAGGAGCCTTAAGAAGGCCAGGCATGGTGGGCTCACATCTGTAATCCCAGCACTTTGAGAGGCTGAGTGGGTAGATATTTGAGTTCAGGAGTTTGAGACCAGCCTGGGCAATATGGTGAAACCCCGTCTACAAAATAATACAGAAAATTAGCTGGGCATGGTGGTGTGCACCTGTAGTCCCAGCTACTTGGGAGGCTGAGGCAGGATAATCACTTGAGCCTGGGAGGCAGAGGTTGCAGTAAGCCGAGATTGTGCCGTTGCACTCCAGTCTGGGTGACAAGAGTGAAACCATCTCAAAAAAAAAAAAAAAGAGAGAGGGGAAGAAATAATTAAGTTGGAGGAAATGGCAAGAGGAGACTACTCTCCGTTTTATATCTTTCTGAATTATAGAAATGTTTCACTATGTACAAATGTTACCTTTATTTGGCAGAATTTTTTTTAATTTTTAATTTTGTGGGTACCTGGTTGGTGTATACGTTTATGGAGGTACATACAATATTTTGGTATAGGCATGCAATGTATAATAATCACATCATGGAAAATTGGGCATCCATCCCCTCAAGCATTCATCTTTTGTGTTATAAACAATCCAATTATATTCTTGTTCTTAAATGTATAAATTATTATCAAATACTAGGACTTATTCATTCTAATTTTTTTTGTATCTATTAGCCATCCCCCATCTTCCTGCTACCCTTCCCAGCCTCTGGTAACCATCTTTCTATTCTTTATAGTCATGGGTTCAATTGCTTTAATTTTTAGATCCCACAAATAGATGAGAACATGTAATGTTTGTCTTTCTGTTTAAAAGAATTTTGAAAACATATATAATAGCCCTGATATTTCATGGGAAGCTTTTTTTTTTTTGAGACGGAATTTCACTTTTGTTGCCCAGGCTGGAGTGCAATGGTGTGACCTCTGCTCACTGCAACATCCTCCTCCCAGGTTCAAGGAATTCTCCTGCCTCAGTCTTCTGAGTAGCTGGGATTACAGGTGCCCGCCACCATGCCTGGCTAATTTTTTGTATTTTTAGTAGAGATGGGGTTTCACCATTCTGGTCAGGCTGGTCTCAAACTCCTGACCTCAGGTGATCCACCCACCTTGGCCTCCCAAAGTGCTGAGATTACAGGCTTGAGCCACCACGCCCGGCCAGCTTTTGTTGTTTAAAAAACAACAACAGCAACAAATTTGTTTCATGATTTTTCTTATAGGCAGATTGAACTGCCCTAAGATTGGGCTGGGTTGCCCATGAGAAGGTCTGAGTCATGGTATTCATTAGTAATTGGTTGTTGGCCTCTAACAATGAAATGTGGAAGAAATGAACTCCTAAACTGAATTGTAAAAGTTCTTAGGTAAAGCCAAAAAAAAGATCTTTTGACAGCTGATGCATTAGAAGAATCACAGTATTTACCTTGTTTTCTTTCTTCCTTTTTCCCATGAATATAGATGCCTAAAGGCACAGATGACACCTGGGCCCAAAAATTGTACAACACACATTTGAACAAATGTACACTCTTTGAAAAGCCTCGTCTGTCAAACAAAGCTTTCATCATCCAACATTTTGCTGACAAAGTAAGGAAGCTTTATATCATTTTTTCTTTTTGAATTCTTAAATGTGGAAAAAAGTCAGTAGTCAAGAGTATCTTTTTTTTCCTTTTGCTGATGTTTGCATTCTTCAGGGCTCAAGGGACAGCAATCTTTAGTGTTGACATGTTGGTTTTCTCTTCCTTTAACCTACATTGAGTTATTTGTGAAATAAGTATGGGTCTATAATTCTGAAATCGAGGAAACTCTGTAAACTAAGTTGTTTTTTTTTTTTATAACTCATTTAGCTAAACCTGATCTCTGATCTGAATTAACATGAGATTATTTATAGTCTGTCTTTATCACAGTTAGGCTGGATATTTACATATTTCACAGTAGAAATATGAATATGTTTTGTTACAGATCATTGCCTTCCATTTTGCTGGAAATATGAAAAAATGGTGCATGTACATACTACATCTTAAATGCCTGAAAAATTCCAAGTCCTAAAGCATAGCTTATCTCAAGGGTTTCAGAATAGCAACTGTGGACTTTTGTCACCCTCTGCAATTGATTCACTGGGTCCCTTCTAATAAGGCATACTGTCTTACTGCTTCACAAGTTCTATAGTGTACTTAGCAAATCACAAGCAATGAGAGTAATTTATATTTCAAGGAGATTGTGGTGTAGGCTTTGGGGTAAGTTTCACAGGGTCTCCTTTAGGCATTGAGGACTTTCTAAGTCTGCCCTAATTCCATCTAGAAGCCTTGAGATGACCCTAGGGCCACCTAAAGGTTTTATCTTGCAAGCTTTGACCCTCTTGAGTGGCAGACAACTGAAGTTGCTGGAGTTTTGGAAAAGAAATAGTCCCTTCTCAAGTAGTCCCATTTTACCAAATCATACAATATTTCCCCAGCCTTCACCTTCATCCATCAGCAGCTTTTCACCTCTGTCCCCATCAGACCCTCATTTGTTCCTTCTGATTCTGTCTCCTGTTGTAATCTCTTCTAAGAGGAAACACCCCTGCTTGATGGTGACCTAGGTTGGAAGGAGATACAAGGAGTCAGCCTTGGAAGAGCCCTCTGGCCAGCATGGGAGAAGAGGATCTGCTTATGAATCTGCTCACCCACTAACTGAGAGGATCTTTTAGATGACAGTTACTCAGCACTACCACTGTTTCCTAGAAAAAACAATATTTGAGGAGTTTTATTCTAGAGTTAACATGCTTCTTACCAGGAATGGCCCTGGTTTCTTAGAAAACACTGATAATACCCATTTGTTGAGAGCTGATCATATAGCCTGAGACTAATAAATATTCTTGTTATTGATGATTATAATATCTATTCAAAAGTTTTATCGGTTAAGGAGATTTTTCCATGTGTTTTCAGGTGGAATACCAGTGTGAAGGATTTCTCGAAAAGAATAAAGACACCGTTTTTGAAGAACAAATTAAAGTTCTTAAATCAAGCAAGGTAACTATGGATAGGCTTACTCTAATCCAGGAGGTATTCAAAGCATTAGATTTTTAACAATAAAAATTATTTTTTAACAAAAATCAGTTTCAGTTTTTAATTTACCAAATATATAAGACTTAGTATGTTAGTCAAAGTTATTTTAGCTGCATGTCAGGTCCTGTTCTAAATGTATTAAAAATGCTAACTCATCTAATGACTCTCATTTTATGGATGAGGCACCTGAGACACAGAGACTTCATGGCTAGTGAGTTTTCAAGCCAAATTAAAATCCAGGCTGTCTTGCTGAGTCTGTGCTTTTAACTCCTGTGCAATGTTTCTTTCAGTTTTGTGTGAAATTATTGCCTCCACAGTGGTTCTAGACTCTGTTGTGCCTTGGTGAGAGGCCATGAGAGAAAACAGTCTTTCTGCCCTGTCAGTTTGAAGGGAGGTGCTAGAAACATGGCCTTACACACTCCATCAAGATGGAGACTGATCTCTGGATCATCACTGAGTGCAGTTCCAGGTGTGGCCCAAAGCACTTTGAAGTTATTTTTCTTAGGCATAGGTACTAGAGACACTGCTTTCTAGAGGGAAAAGAATGTTCTAGATGGTAAGAGCTATGATGGCTACATTGTATTGATGATTAGGTTGATCCCCTCCTCCATCCCTTGACCTTCCATCTGGAAAGAATGGGGAGGGGAGCATGGCTCATGTTCATCCCACAAAGAGCAGAGCAGGAAGCCAGTTACTTAGATCAGCAAAATGAATATTCAGGTATTCAGCTAAAAATAAAAAATTTTCATGTGAATTCTTCTAGATTACTGACTGGCAGTCTTTGTTTTTCTATTTTATTCTAAGAGAATCCTTTTAACTTCAGTGGAATAGTATATGAATATTTTGACTTGTTTTTAGAATAAAAACCTTTACTATCTATTATTTTGATAATATAAAGATTACATAAAGACCAAATCCCAGTTTTAAGCTTCAGAAAATAATAAGGTGAGACCAGGTGTGGTAGCTCATGCCTGTAATCCCAGCACTTTGGGAGGCTGAGGCAGGCAGGCTGCTTGAGCCCAGGAGTTTAAGATGAGCCTGAGCAACATGGTAAAACCCCATCTCTACAAAAAAATACAAAAATTAACTGGGCATGGTGGTGCATGGCTGTAGTTTCAGCTACTTGGGAAGCTGAGTGGGAGAATCACTTGAGCCTGGGAGGTTGAGACTGCAGTGAGCCGTAATTGTGCCACTGTACTCCAGCCTGGGAGACAGCGAGACTCTGTCTCCAAAAAAAAAAAGGTTAAAGTGTCTAACAGTCACTGGGCATTAATTGTTTATAGTTTTATAGGATTGATATGTAAGAGAAAATTCCCACAATGCCAGTCTCTAAGTATTATTCAGTTAAAGATCTTTATTGATTTGATTTATAAATAATGATAAAATTCTAGTTTTATTACTTTGTCAAAGTAGTTTAGCTGAAACAGAACATTCACAGGTTTTCATCTGATTCTTGTTGTTGTTGTTGTTTTGAGACAGTGTCTCACTGTCACCCAGGCTGGAGGGCAGTGATGTGATGATCACAGGACTCACTGCAGCCTCGACCTCCCCAGCTCAGGTGATCCTTCCACATCAGCCTCCCAAGTAGCTAGGACTACAGGTGCACGCCACCATGCCTGGCTAATTTTTTGTCGAGACGGGGTTTCGCCATGTTGTCCAGGCTGGTCTTGAACTCCTGGTCTTAAGGGAACTACCCACCTCGGCCTCCCAAAGTGCTGGGATTACAGGCATGAGCCACCGCACCTGGCCAGGTTCTCATTCCTGAGGCATCCTTGATCAGTTGTCTTTATTCTGATTTAGTTTTCTAATTGGCTTTTGAGTCCTTAGTCGTCATAAAGTGGGTATGCGTTCTGACAAATCATTTGCAGTGACCACCAGTCTGTGTAACATTGTTGCCATTGAAGTGGGGACAGTGTGTGACTTACCTAACATAGCTTGGAGGCTTCCTCTGCTCCCGGTCTTTGCTGAAACCCAATCTAGGGGTATGAACTTCATAATTTCACTGCACCTGATAGAAGCCAGTATCACATAGTGTAAATGTGTTCTCTTGAAAGTACTAATTTTAGAAGATTAATATCTGTGTTATGTGTTTTGAGTAGAATTATTTTTGTGGTAATACAATGTAGAGTATGTTTGTGTATTTATGTGTTTTGTCTTTTTTTTCCTGCAGCCTCTAGCTTACAACTTGAAAAGGAATTAAAAAAAAAAATATATATATATATATATATATATATATGGAATTATAAACTTATCAGAAGGTGCCTTATTTGATATTTTTCTACCATAAAGAAATCTTCCATTGCCACATCTAATATCAGGAAGCATATAAGTAAATTGCAACTTGACTAAATACCACTAAATTTCAGTTCTACCGAGTACCATTAAAATGAGTTTTAACCCTCTACTTTCCGTATAGCTGATTAATAAGGGGAAGCACAGTTCATCTACTGAGTTTATGCCTCAGATCTCTCATCTATAAAATAGAATCACGATAGCATCTAATTTATGGAATTGTTATGAAGATTAAATGGGTTGTATTAAGGTTAATAGATAAGTAATTGTAGTTGCAAATATAGCTTGACTAATTAGAAGAACTGGTTTTATTTATATGGGATGTGGCACTGTTGTAAAGGTATATACATACATCAAGATGTTCCTTTGGATTCGTTTGAAGTCTCTTTTTTTCCATAAAATTTCTCCCAAACGTATTGACTAGTATCATCTACCTGCTTATTGAGTACCAGATCTTATAATAGTCTTTCACATTGCTAACCTGATAGAACACAAAATTGATTACAGGAATTATTTGTTGAAGTTATAAATCCCTCGAAAACAAATATCAAATGTATAGGATATGGGTAGGGTTTTAAACTTTTTTTTCTGTAACCCAAATTATCTTCCAAAAATTATTATTCATAACTTTTAAAACCTTCTAATATTGTAGAATTTGCTTATGACCCTTTCCTGCTGAGATTTTCGGTGATGTTTTTGAGTTAGTGCTCAGCACTTAAGTTAGTAGGCGGACAAATAAAGCAGGTGAGTAAACACTTGATAAATAACATGCAAACTTGGACTAGTGTTTTTCTCCACCTGATGCTAAAACAGTTTGTGGAAATGAAGTGATAAGGCTTTCAATTACTATTTTCCCCATAAAATAATTATAATTCAAGCCCATTAATATGTTTAAATTTGTCATTTCCTGTGGATTAGGTTTTCAAGTCCGGGTGCAGTAGTTCTGACTTTGCTTTCCCCCAGACACGGTTGTAGAATTATTGCATTCTTCCATGTTTTTTTTTTATAGCGTTTACCTCACCTTTCTCTCGTATTCTTGGCTCTTATCATAGATAGTGACTCTTTCTGGATTGTGACTCTGACAGTGATTACTTAAGGAAGGGAATCTCTGTAATACTTATTTTGTGAAGGTTTATGTTCAAGTTTGGTTTAGAATGTAATTTCCTTATACTGTTTCTGACTTAGTTTAAGATGCTACCAGAACTATTTCAAGATGATGAGAAGGCCATCAGTCCAACCTCAGCCACCTCCTCAGGGCGCACACCCCTTACACGCATTCCTGCAAAGCCCACCAAAGGCAGACCAGGCCAGATGGCCAAAGAGCACAAGAAAACGGTGGGGCATCAGGTGAGTTCAGGGAGCTGCTGCCAGGCTCCTTCCTTTCTGGCTCATCTGAAACCTCAGATCTTCCCTCTTCAGCCTCCCAGGTGGGATCCTCAGTTAAGGAGAGCCTAGAGCTTTCACTGTAATATCATACGACACCGTCCACTAAAACTCTTCTCCACCCAATTTTAGACCTGTGACTGCATAAGCCTTTCCCTGAATAATTTCCTCTACAGTTTAATTCTTCTAGTGCATGTCATCTCTCTCAGACCACCCCATCTTTGCTTAGTTTTCTGTTTGTTTTGTCTCTGTATTTGTATGGTGCCTCAGGCAGCTCCTTCAGAACAGGGCCCTCACCTTTCTTTGATGTCTTATGTTCTCTGAGAGTGGGAAATGTTACATACATGCTTAGTGCCTGAACAGGGAGAAGGGCTTTGAATGGAGGCTGAGCGCTCCTCAGCTTGCTCTCCTGTGCATGTGACCCTGTGCCTGGTGTAGATAGGAACAGGGCCTGACCCAGGTCCACAGCCTCTAGTCCTGATCCTAGGTCCCTAATTTTAACTCCTCTCTGCCTATCCTTTGTCATTCTCTCACTCATTACCTATACTCTTTTAAGTCATCTGCTACGTTTTCCAGTATCTTCCATCAAAATTCCCACTTTATGTGATTAAATGGCCTTAAAGCAAGATTATATTGTTAGTTACATATGACAGCTCATAACAGATTTCTGTAGCTTCCTGTGGGGAAAAGGAGTGGGAGTATAGGAATCTATATTTAGTAGAGTAAGCATGAAAATGGTAGAATTTAGGCAAATTTTAACCAAAAGCCCTAGCATTCTTGTTTTGTGGCAGCTCCTCTTCTGAAGATGGGTCAAGTTTATAAGTGGCAGAGTTATCTCCATTAGTGTCATAGGAAGAGAATTTCCCATGGTTTTACCTCATCTTTGACTTTGGACAAATCCTTGATACCCGCTTCTGCCCTTTTTCATGCAGTTCAGAAACTCCCTGCACCTGCTTATGGAGACACTCAATGCCACTACCCCTCACTATGTGCGCTGTATCAAGCCTAATGACTTCAAGTTCCCATTCACGTAAGTATTTCTGAACTACCCAATGAAAAAGTATATATCTTGTAAGAAGTGCCAAACCAACCAAGCAAACCAATATTTTCCTTACATTTTTATAAGGAAAAAAATACTTGGGTAAGTCTTCATGTCTTGTAGAGGGAAACCATTAGTCAGTAGATTATTTTTTCAGTTTTTGTCCCTTTTGAGAATGTGAGAATGAATTATCAGCCTCCTGAAGATTTGAAAAGTTGAGGTCAACCAAGCATTCTGGTTCTGTTTTCTGTTTTGAATTTTCTTCAATTGATCTCTCTGGGATTTTTGTTGATTTGGGCATTAGGTGGAACCAGCACTGGCTAGGACAAGGCTGTTTGGCAAATGCTTACCTGCTGCTTCTCCACTGTTGAAATTATCAAAGGGTGTCTGTTTTTACCACACCTCCTCCTGCTTTAGATACCATGCATGAAGGGAGAATCAATCTTTCTGGAGATTTGTTTTTACAAAACAGAAATATTTTTCTAATTTTATGTATTTATTTATTTATTTTGAGATAGAGTTTCGCTCTTCTTACCCTGGCTGGAGTACAATAGTGTGATCTCGGCTTACCATAACCTCTGCCTCCCAGGTTCAAGCAAGTCTCCTGCCTCAGCCTCCCGAGTAGCTGGGATTACTGGCATGCACCACCACGCCCAGCTAATTTTGTATTTTTAGTGGAGATGGAGTTTTATCATCTTGGCCAGGCTGGTCTTGAACTCCTGACTTCATGATCTGCCCCCCTCGGCCTCCCAAAGTGCTGGGATTACAGGCGTGAGCCACCATGCCCAGCCTATTTTTCTAATTTTAAGAGTAATACATGTACATTGTAAAGACAGTTTTCAGGAAATACAGAATAGTATAAAAATAAATGAAAAAGCATCCATCAACTGGGTGCAGTGGCTCACACTTGTAATCCCAGCACTTGGGGAGGCCAAGGTAGGTGGATCACTTGAGGTCAGGAGTTCAAAACCAGCCTGGCCAACATGGTGAAATCCTGTCTCTACTAAAAGTACAAAAATTAGCTGGGCGTGGTGGCAGGCGCCTGTAATCCCAGCTACTCGGGAGGCTGAGGTAGGAGAATCGCTTGAACCCAGGAGGCGGAGGTTGCAGTGAGCCGAGATTGCACCACTGCACTCTATCTAGCCTGGGGGATAAGAGCGAGACTTCATCTCAAAAAAAAAAAAAGAGAGAAAAAGAAAAAGAAAAAGAAAAAGCATCCATCATACCCAGGGAGATAACTGGTATTAACTGTCATACATTGTTCTTGATTAACCACCTTCCCTTCCCTCCATGCTCTGTGTGTGTGTGTGTGTGTGTGTGTGTGTGTGTGAGAGAGAGAGAGAGACACACACACACACACACACAAAAGGAGGGGCCTTGTGCTATGATTGCTGTTTAGTCTTTACTTTTAATAGATTGTGAACACTTTCCCTTTTGGTAAATAAAAATCACATAATCATAATGACTACAGAGTATTCCATTGTATAGACATAGTATCATTTATTTAAATTAGTTCCTACTGATGGCCATTTAAGTTGTTCCAACAATGCTATAATAAACATCCTGTGCCAAACATTTTTGTGTATTTGTCTGATTATCTCATTGGAATAATGTGATTCTAGAACTGGAATTTATAGGTCAAAGACCAGGCACACTTAAAAAGGTTGTAATAGCTCCCACCCCCCACCCCCTCCATAGTGTATGAGTGCGCTTTTCCATACCCCTGTGCCAGTCCTGCTGTCTGGAGATTCTGCCTTAGACTGGAGGGCAGTTCTGAAGGACTGCTGTCTTTCTGTCTGCTTCATCACCAAGAAGTCCTTCATGGAAGAAGTGGGAAGCAGGAAGAAGCTGCTACACTTGGGTCTCTGTCCTGGACAGCCCTCAGGACCATGACCTTTTATCAACCAACCTCATCTTCCACACCAACAGAACGCCTGAGAAGATAGCACAGGGGAGGCCTAGATGGATCGCTCAGAGCTTAATTATGGAAGTCATAGGAGCAATCATTTGGCCGAAGGGAAACCTTAATACTTCCTCTTCAGTGCCAATTTAGCTTGAGGATGCCATTTGCCTAGAGTGAAATAAATACAAAATGTAATACAAAATAAAAATCTTGTTCATTGATGTGGACACGAGGTTTAGAACAGTAGTAATTTTTTAAAAAATATAACTGAATGAGGCATATTTAATTTGTGCTTCCTGTTAGAGAAATTTCCAGGGTTGACCAGTCTTTATTCCAGGGGAGCTCTGTATACTGATCTAATGACTTCTGAGAGCTTCTTGTCAGGCCATGCCATGAAATGAGTATGGGCAAAGTACAGAAGAATGTTGTGGTGTTGTTGCTGCTGCTGTTGTTTTTTAGATGGAGTCTCGCTCTGTCGCCCAGGCTGGAATGCAATGGTGCGGCCTCGGCTCACTGCAACCTCCGCCTCCCAGGTTCAAGTGATTCTCCTGCCTCAGCCTCTGGAGTAGCTGGGATTACAGGTGCCCGCCACCATGCCTGGCTAATTTTTGTATTTTTCGTAGAGACAGGGTTTCACCATGTTGGCTAGGCTGGTCTCAAACTGCTGACCTCGTGATCCGCCCACCTCAGCCTCCTAAAGTGCTGGGATTACAGGCGTGAGCCACTGCACCTGGCCATGTTGTGTTGTTTTAAATGTGCTCAGTGGACTTTCTTGTTGAGACAAAGTCTCACTCTATCACCCAGACTGGAGTGCAGTGGCGCAATCTTGGCTCACTGCAACCTCCACCTCCCGAGTTCAAGTGATTCTCCAGCCTCAGCCTCCCGAGTAGCTGGGATTACAGGTGTGTGCCACCATGCTCGACTAATTTTTCTGTTTTTAGTAGAGACGGGGTTTCTCCATGTTGGCCAGGCTGTTCTCGAACTCCTGACCTCAGGTAATCTACCCTCCTGGGTCTCCCAAAATTCTGGGATTACAGATGTGAGCCACCACACCCAGCAAACTCTTATAAGAGTTTGTGTTATGAGTTGCAGGTAATGTTTACAGTTATTTTTACTGCTTATTGTCTCCTCCCCATTCTCTCATAGTTTTCCATTTTGATCACTGCTCCGACTTCTGAATGCTTTCTTTTCTGATTTATCCATTTTGCTCTTACAAAAGAATTTACACCCTGACTGGGGAGAGTAATTTGTGGCCACCAGCCAGGTTCTTTGTGGATTAATGGCTTTAATTTTTATGTGTAGGTTTGATGAGAAGAGGGCAGTGCAGCAACTGAGAGCTTGCGGTGTCCTGGAAACCATCCGAATCAGTGCGGCTGGTTTTCCCTCACGGTGAGCCTGGCATTTTTCAGATGTAAGGGGTCCTAATGGGAGAAGATCCTAGTTCTTTAAGTAAACTCAGATGGTTTTCTTTTAATAGGTGGACTTACCAAGAATTTTTCAGCCGCTACCGTGTCCTAATGAAGCAGAAAGATGTGCTGAGTGACAGAAAGCAAACATGCAAGAATGTGTTAGAGAAACTGATACTGGTAAGAAAGATTTCACTTACGGTCATCTGAGCAGAAGGCCTTGTGGTTCTGACCTTGGAGAGCCCCAGGAACTTTTGTATAAAATTTTCCTAGTCCAGATCATTTCAGGGTGGGATCTGAGAGGGGCACGCTACTGTGTTTAGAATGCTGAAACTAGTGAGGGTGATGGTCCACTGTCAGGAGGCAGAGCTGTGAGGCCTGCACCCACACTTGAGACACATTCTTCTTAGACAGTTTGATTATTATTAATAAAAATGTACCTAGTACTTACTTCTGGAAGACACCAGGCCAAATGCTGTGTGATTAAGAAAAAATAAGTCTTGTTCTCAGGTAATATAGTCTTACTTGGAAAGTAATACTTTTTGAAGACAAGTATAATACTTAACCGTAGTGTCTATATCAAATGCTGAATGAGTGGAACAAGAAATTGGGATGACAAAGCCACGTCTAGCTATGGGAAGGAGAGATTTCATGAAAGAGGTGTGTTTTAAGTCAGACCCTGAGAATGGGTAAGGTTATGCAAAAATGGAAGGAGAATATTATAAGAGGGAGTAAAAAGCAAGGTAAGCGTAGGGTTTGCTGAGAAAACAGTTTTTTGCAGTGTGAGATTTGTGTATGGGACAGTAGAGAAATGGTTAGGAAATGTAGGTTGATGTTACAGAGAGTCTTGCAGGCCAGGCTAAAGAGTTCTGCAACTTTACTGTGACCTGGAATGCTTGTTAAAATACAGATTTCTGGGCCCCGCCATCAGAATTTCTGATTCGGTAGGTCTGAGGTGGGCGCAAGAATTTGCATTTCCCGGGTGATACTGATGCTGTCTGAGGACTACATTTTGAGAACTACTGATCTTGGTCTTAGAGAATTAAAGATTCATGAAAGGTTTTTAAAAAAATATTTTCACTTGGTTAACACTAGCCTAGATGGAGTACCTCACTTTGAGCTAATTGATCATAATTACTAGCTCTGAACTAAATGTAATGCCCCTTTGTTGTTAGTAATATTTTTTCCTTGAAAGAGCTAAGTTCACTTCCTCAATAATGCTTTTTTTTTTTTTTAAACTGGGGCTTTTTAAGTTTGCACCAATTCCCTTTTTTTTTTTTTTTTTTTTTGAGACAGAGTCTTGCTCTTTCACCCAGACTGGAGTGCAGTGGCATGATCTCGGCTCACTGCAATCTCTACCTCCTGGATTCAAGCCATTCTCCTGCCTCAGCCTCCCCAGTAGCTGGGATTATAGGTGTGCACCACCACACCCAGCTGATTTTTATATTTTTAGTAGAAACAGGATTTTACCATGTTGGCCAGGCTGGTCTCAAACTCCTGACCTCGTGATCTGCCTGCCTCAGTCTCCCAAAGTGCTGAGATTACAGGTGTGAGCCACTGTGCACAGCCTGCCCAATCCCCTTCTAACCTGTGTTCAGGTGGGAATGTAGAGCAGAAAGTAGGAACAGGCCTATGCCTGGTCCCCTCACCCAGGCCACTTCAGGCCTGATCAGGGCTTTGCGGGAATTTAGGCAGAGGAGGCTGAAAGATGGAGGCAGGACTGGTGTGAGGTGTGAAGCGGGTCAGGGGTAAGGACCGCTTTTCTAGCTAGGGTTCCTATGTAAACTTTATTGATTTAAATTGAAATAATTTTAGATTTTTTAGGTATATGTGGATGTTTTTGATTTTTTGGTTTCATGTATGAGACATGACAAGATATCTACTTATAGGGAAAAATGGTTTTCTCTGTTTTCCGTTAGAATTTCAGATCACATGGCCGAGCATGGTGGCTCATGCCTTTAATCCCAGCACTTTGGGAGGCCGAGGCGGGTGGACTGCTTGAGGCCCAGTTTGTGGCCACCCTGGCCAACATGGTGAAACCCTGTCTCCACTAAAAATATAAGAATTAGCTGGACGTGGTGGTGCTCACCTATAATCCCAGCTACTCAGGAACCTGAGGCAGGAGTATCGCTTGAACCCAGAAGGCGGAGGCTGCAGTGAGCCGAGATCACAGCACTGTAGTCCAGCTTGGGAGACAGAGCGAGACTCGTCTCAAAAAAAAAAAAGAAAGAATTTCAGATCACAGTGATGATTCTTATACATACATTCCATTCTTTAATGCAAGAATGGTTAATGATTTGTATACTTCTAGATAAGGTGAATCACAATGTAATATAAATGGTTATATTTTTGTAAAAGGAGTTTAAAAGGATTTTTTTTTTTTTTGAGACGGATTCTTGCTTTGTTGCCAGGCTGGAGTGCAGTGGCGCGATCTTGGCTCACTGCAACCTCCACCTCCTGGGTTCAAGCGATTCCCCTGCCTCAGCCTCCCAAGTACCTCCAAGAATACAGGTGCACGCCACCATGCCCAGCTAATTTTTTGTATTTTAGTAGACAGGGTTTTACCATGTTGGCCAGGATGTTCTCGATCTCCTGACCTCACAATCCACCCGCCTTGACCTCCCAAAGTGCTAGGATTACACACGTGAGCCACTACGCCTGGCCAATTTGTAGGATTTTAAACATATTAATGGGGTTTTATTAGTTTGTTTTCAGATATTATTGATAAAGCCAAGAGATAACTGTTTAGAAATGTAACTCAATATGAATACCCAAGAATTTTGGTTTTTGGTTTTTATTTGAATTTTATTTCATATGCGTTTCTTCCTGCCTTATTCTTCACACTGGTGTTTTTGTCCCTTCAGCTTCTCATGGAATATACAGCCCGATGTAATCCTTACAACCTGGGTCAGTCAGAGAGAGTCAACATCTCCATTTCCTTGAGATGTTTAAAACACAAACAAGCAAATAATAACTGCCTATAACCCACAACCAAGTTTTGGGCCTCAGATAATAATTCCAGGTAGAATAATTCTGGAAAATAACTCTTAAACTGCAGTTTTTCTTAAAATCCCTTCTATTTGCTCAACTTGCATAGGATTAAAAATCTGGCTCCATTAGTTAATTGTGATGTAGCCCAAGTTTTAGCTAATAGATTCATTCCTTTACTGATTCTGCTTTTAGACATTTTTTCTTTTAAATTTCATTTATGTGATTATTATTTCTGAATATACAATTTATTCCAAAAATAGGACAAGGACAAATACCAGTTTGGTAAGACAAAGATCTTTTTCCGTGCCGGTCAAGTGGCCTATCTAGAAAAATTGAGAGCGGACAAACTGAGGGCTGCCTGCATCCGGATCCAGAAGACCATCCGAGGGTGGCTGCTGAGGAAGAAGTACCTACGCATGCGGAAGGCAGCCATCACCGTGCAGAGATACGTGCGGGGCTACCAGGCCCGATGGTAGGTCTCCTGGGGACAGATTAGAGTGCACATCTAATTCACTGTCGGAGGACAGTTTTGAGTGGTCACCATACCTGAAAAGATAACACCTCACCTTTTCTTAGTTCCAAGGGACAACAAATTAACTCATAGGACAGCTAAATAGAATAAAATTTCACTCAGCTATATGAATGATTCAGATTTATCTTCAAAACATTTACAAACTGCTGCTTACTTATGTCCTCAAAATTTTTATTTTTGATACTTTTATATTGGGCTTGAGGAAATCGTGTATAAATTAAAATAGTCATGAATATGAGCTAGTTAACAATGACTTCATTGAATAATTTTCAGGAGCAGTTAACTGAGAGGGTCTGGAAGAGAATTACACTTTAGTGTGATTACATATTAGGTTAATTTTAATTGAGAAGTATAAGTAGAAATGAATTAATCATGAACTTATACTCTCACAAATTCAGGAAAAATATGGTAGATTAATAATGGCTAGATCCAAGAAAGATGGTGATAACTAAGTATGAGATTACTGTGTATGTCTGTCTGCTCTATAAAGAGGGCATGGCCCAGAGTAAATGGATCCTGTTGTAGAAAGAATGAACTTTTATGAATTTTGCTTTCTTGTAAAATCTGGCAATGTGGGCCATCCTACTTTTCAGAGTTAGGGAGGGCTCAGATGAGATAATAAATGCAGAAATACTTTGGGAAACTGTAAATTGCTATACAAATGTAAGTAAATATAAATGTTGACTTAGCATGCACATTATTAGAATAATACAATGGAGGTACTACTCTTTATGCCTAAAACAGTGACACTCTTTACGTTTCTCTAGCATGTATTCCTGCATTTTTTTCTGATTACTGACCACATAATATTATTTTCTTTGGCCAGCTATGCTAAGTTTCTGCGCAGAACCAAGGCAGCAACCATCATTCAAAAGTACTGGCGCATGTTTGTGGTCTGCAGGAGGTACAAGATTAGACGAGCTGCCACTATCGTTCTTCAGTCTTACTTGCGAGGCTTCTTGGCCAGAAATAGGTATCGCAAGGTGAGGCATTATTTTCAACTTTGTTTATTCATTCTATTAGCATTACAGGGGCTACGATGAATGTAGGAACTGTATGGGGACAACCAGCTATTAAAATGCTATTTGTTTATTTTTAAAAATTCTTTTTTAGAAATAGGATCTCGCTCTGTCACTCTGGCTGGGGTGCAGTGGTGCAGTCATAGTACACTGCAGCCTCAGACTCCTGGCCTCAAGCAGTCCTCCCACTATGGCCTTCCAAAGTGCTGAGATTACAAGTGTGAGCCACTGTGCGCATGCCCAGCCTGAAATGCATTTTAAAATACTAAATAATCACATATAGTTATTAAAAAAGAAATGAGAAAAAATCTTTTACCTCCTTTTTTCTCTTTGTTTATATAATTTGAAAAAAAAAGTATGTTAGTTTACTGTGGTTGCTATAATAAATTATCACAAACTTGTTACCTTAAAACAACCGAAATGAATTCTCTCAGAGTTCTGGAGACCAGAAGTCCAAAATCATTATCACTGGGACAAAATCAAGTTGTCAGCAGGCTGCTCTCCCTCTAGAAGCTCCAGGGGAGAATCCTGGCCTCTTGCAGCCTCTGGTGGCTGCCAGCATTCCTGTGCTTGTAGCCGCATCAGTCCAGTCTCAGCCTCTGTTTTCACAGCATTTTCTCCTCTGTGTATCTGATTCTTCTATCTGCCTCTTATAAGAATAATTATGATAGCATTTAGGTTCCACCCATGTGATCCAGGATAATCCTCCCATCTGAAGACCCTTAACCTAATCACATCTGCAAAGGCCCTTTTTCTGAATAAGTTAACATTTGCAGGTTCCAGGGATTAGCACCTAATTTCTTTGGGGCCCACTACTCAGATGACTACAGAGAACTTTGAATAGATAGAATATATGACAAACAGGTTGAAGATTATTCCAAGAATGAGACAACCTTGAAAGAATTTACCATGGTGAAGAGGAGGCAAATTACAACATTAATGTGGTTAAAATTGTATTGACAGGTATGATGCTCCAAAAGTGTTTGACGAATAATCTTATATCTAGCGATAATTAACGGGGTCACCAGAGTAGTCTTAATTATCACCTGTGACCATTGATGAACGATTTTTATCTCTTTCATTTTGGCAAGGTTTGGGAATCTATCCTATAGAATATATTTCAAATAAGCAAGAAATATAAGCCTGGATGTTAGAACTCTATGGACATTACCATTAGAAGGAGCATTAATAGGGTGATTTGGGTCTCTAAGCATAGGCAGTATATGGGTGTGACCTAGGCCCTATTTATATATTTATTTATTTATTTTACTTTTTTATTTGAAGTGATTTTAGACAACAAAAAAATTCGAAACTGATGAGGCTTGAATGAGTGTATTTAATAGCTGTGTTTTGAAGATAGCTACTCCAGATCTTTCTGCTCACCCCTCTTTTATGTAGTCTCATGCTCTTTCTATATAGGCGTGAGATTTTAGGGAGGGAAGAGGTTTGAAGTTGGCTTTTCAGATATACCAAACTAGTTACCTTCCTGTGTTCCTCACTACTCTCCTTAGGAACATTTGAGCTGAGTTTTGAGGCCACTGGTTTAGCAGTAGCAGCCTCTGGCCAGCTCAGGCTCCCACTGTGACTGGACAGGGTGGAAGGTAGCAGCGTAGAGGCTTCTTCACATGTAAGCCAACAGCCATCACATTAGTACTCCTTCTAGCTGTATTTCAGGTCCAAGGTTCCCCTTCATGAGATTTGGGGGGGGGGTCTTAAAGAGAGTACAGGTGTTGATTAATTTCTCTCACTCATGATGAAAGTGAGATTGAAAATGGAAGCTCTGATTAGATAATGTTTCCATTTGACTAAAATTACAAAAATGGACCAGTGTCCAAAGTTGCATGGGAGAAGCAAATGGAACAGGAAACTTGGCATTAATAACTTTGCTGCTCTGTGTTGCTTGAGTTTAAAAGTCTTTAATTTGCCATCACTGAGACTCATCCAGTTGCTCCTTACTCATCCGGATAAGACAGAGGCCTCCCTCCAGACTGTGACGTTCAGTGAACGTTCAGAACTCCCAACCTCAGTGCAGCGCGATGCAGTGGCTACACTGAAGGAAAACTGAAGGCTACCTTCGCATTAGGAAAACAACCACAGAAGGCAGGCTTGAGGGGGCTGAAGACACTACTCAGATCTCCTGAACAACTGTGTTCACTTTGTATTTGATGGTTTAAAAGTTAACCACTTATTTATTAAATGTATCTTCTAGGATGACACATTTTAGTCATTATTTTTATCAAGTGCAATAACCTAAAAATAGAAAGTATTCTTTTAATGATCTTATTAAACTGCTATATATATGAATCGATGCTTTCAGAGATTTTACATTTTAAGAGTTTGATAAGGCCGGGCACGGTGGCTCATGCCAATAATCCCAGCACTTTGGGAGGCCGAGACAGGCGGATCATCTGAGGTCAGGAGTTTGAGACCAGCCTGACCAACATGATGAAACCTTGTCTCTACTAAAAATACAAAATTAGCAGGTCGTGGTGGCACACGCCCATAATCCCAGTTACTCGGGAGGCTGAGGCAGGAGAATCGCTTGAACCTGGGAGGTGGAGGTTGCAGTGAGCCGAGATTGCACCATTGCATTCCAGCCTGGGCAACAAGAATGAGACTTAGTCTCAAAAAAGCAAAAAAAAAGAGTTTGATAGGAGGTGTATTGTGTCTATTTGTAATAATCACCAACAAGTATTTAAGTATATAATATTTAAATATCATTTATATCATGGAAGAGTTACTTCATAAAATTATAAACATAAAAATCTACAGGTGCCAGATTTTTCTAGTTTACTTTTTCTTTTATTTTCTTTCTTGTTTTTTTTTTTTTTTTGAAATGGAGCTTTTCACTCTTGTTGCCTAAGCTGGAGTGCAATGGCACGATCTCAGCTCACTGCAATCTCTCCCTCCTGGGTTCAAGCTATTCTCATGCCTCAGCCTCCTGAGTAGCTGGGATTACAGGTGCCCGCCACTACACCCAGCTAATTTTTGTATTTTATTAGAGACAGGGTTTCACCATGTTGGCCAGGCTGGTCTCAAACTCCTGACCCACGTGAACCACCCACCTTGGCCTCCCAAAGTGCTGGGATTACAGGTGTGAGTCACTGCGCCTGGCTACCTCTTCTTAAATTCAAGAATTTCTTCTCCATCTGTCCTAGAAAATGTTTACACGGTCTCTGTTTGGTGTTCTTTAGTGACAACAAATTCATCTCATAAGGCAAACTTTTGTTGTAAGTTGTTTGTAAGTTTAGGGAAATATCATGATTGTTTTTAGGAAATGTAACATGAAATCAAAAGTAAGATTAGTTTGTTTCACATCTTGTTACTTTTACCTTTCATTTTAAAGCCCCATCCCTCCTGCCTTTGAATCCCAAAAGTGAATCCTTACTACATTTGAAATAGCAGTGGAAAATCCTCACTAGAATGGTATTCCTCAAATGTGGTAAACAACAGTGTCATCTTTTAGTTTCTAAAAAAAAACAAAAACGAAAACAAAAACAAAAAACAATAAATCACTACAAACTTTTTAGCACCTCAAGTGTTGGCCTCTACAGACAGTTTGCTGCCCATACCCCATGTCCTCATGCACAGGCTTAATAATGCGTAGTGAGGTGGTATCAGCAGTCAGGGTGGTGGGGATATCTCTTATTTTAGTAGCACATAGTTTACAGGATGCCTGATTCTGTTAATTTTATAGAGGATCATCTGTTGCCAGCAGAAGTCATATACTAATAAGAAACCTAATATATTTTTTCTTTCTTATTAAAGTTGTTTTTCTTTTGGTAATCTGGTGCTTTTTATTTAGACAGCTTCCAAATCTATGTTCTGCTTAGAATTAAACACATAATATGTGCATATGACACTTTTTATTATGTTTCTGAAATCACCTTCTAAAGTCTCCTTTTAAGATCACTTTTAAAAATAATTTTGTGGCCTCCATATATCTATGATATGTATAATCTACCTAGTACATTGTTAATTCAACTTTTGTGTCTTTTCTTCTAGGTAATGTATGGATTTTCAGCCCAACATAGATTGATAATCTCGAGTGTAGTCCAGGGTCTTGACATTGCTTTCCCTTATCCTTTTCTGCAGATACTCCGTGAGCACAAAGCAGTCATCATTCAAAAGCGAGTCCGGGGCTGGCTGGCCCGCACACACTACAAGAGGAGCATGCATGCCATCATCTACCTTCAGTGCTGCTTCCGGCGGATGATGGCCAAGCGTGAGCTAAAGAAGCTCAAAATCGAGGCTCGCTCAGTGGAGCGCTATAAGAAGCTGCACATCGGCATGGAGAACAAGATCATGCAGCTGCAGCGCAAAGTTGATGAGCAGGTGTGTTTCACAGAGGGGCCCTGAGAGTGGGGTATGCCTGAAGAAATCCACCGGGATTATTTTCAATGTTGTTTTTCTTTGACTTTACCCTTCGGTCTTAGTAAAAAGTAAAATTATGACCGTATTTATTTCCATAATAAGCATGAAAGTAATTATAACTCATAAGGTGGATCACAATTGCAAAAACTAAGGCAGGAAGTTATTATTATTATTATTATTGTTACTATTATTTGAGACAGGGTCTCACTCTCTCTGTCACCCAGGCTACAGTTCAGTGGCATGTTCACAGCTCACTACAGCCTCAACCTCCTGGGCTCAAGTGATCCTCCCACTACAGCCTTCTGAGTATCTGGGACTACAGGCACATACCACCACACCCACCTAATTTTTTTATTTTGTAGAAACAGGATCTCATGTTGCCAGGCTGTTGTCTCAAGCAATCCTCCTGCCTCAGCCTCCCAAAGTGCTGGGATTACAGGCATGAGCTACCATGCCTGGCAGGAAATTATTTTTGAGAACACAGATCTACTAATGCTTCAAACCTTTATGATCAAGAGTCACATTGTATGTTATTTATTTTTCAAACACCAGCTCGAACCAGGCATACTGTATTTTATACTTTGTAATGCTCTGTCATAATTATCATTTATTTTCGTGTGGTATCATGTTTATTTTACAGATGAGTTGTTTAGCATTGAAATAGCAAAAGAAGCAGGAAGATGTTCATGCTTCTGATGAACTTGCAGTCTGTTGCAGAGATAAAAGTTTGATTGATTGAAGATAGTTACTAATATTTTAGCACGTGTAAATGATATAAAGGTAGTTAAGAATATAAAAATGCTAAGGAGAGCAAAACAAAACAGGGATCAGAATGAAATGGGAGGAAAGATTTTCTGAGTAGCAGGGAGAAATTTTGAGGTAGTAAACAAAGATTTGTGAGAAATTTGTGTGTGTGTGTGTGTGTGTTTTTTTTTTTTTTGGGGGACAGAGTCTCACCTTGTCACCCAGGCTAAAGTGCAGTGGTGCAATCACGGCTCACTACAGCCTCAAACTCCTGGGCTCAAGTGATCCTCCTGCTTCAGCCTCCCAAGTAGCTAGGACTACAGGTGCACACCACCATGTCTAGCTAATTTTAAAAGTTTTTATAAAGACAGGGTCTTATTATGTGCCCAGGCTGGTCTTGAACTCCTGCTGTCTTGTGATCCTCCTGCCTTGGCCTCCCAAAGTGTTGAGACTATAGGTGTGGGCCCCTACACCTGGCCAACTTGTGATTTTGAGGCTGTTTTAATCATTCTTATGCATCACTAAGCTACTACATGGTTTTTAGCAACATTTTGTTCTGTTTTCAAAAACAAGTATAGATCCTCCTATTTCTGAGTTAAGAATCAGGAAATTAAGAATTTACTATGTAATTCACCTTGTGACTATGAGAAAATCACATCTGTCTTGCTTACCCCATCAAACAGAATTGAATTATTTGTCCCTGTTTTCTTCTCTCTTTGTGTCACCTAGAAGGTATTGGTTGTGCTATTGCAAATGTTGTAGTTAGTATTTTGGTTAGATACTATATCAGTGTTATGATGATACAGCATGAATATGATGAATAAGCATGGTTTTCTCACTAAATACATATTGTTATTTGTGTGTATGTTTAAAGAACAAAGACTACAAATGCCTTGTGGAGAAACTAACCAATCTGGAAGGAATATACAACTCTGAGACTGAGAAACTACGAAGTGACTTAGAACGTCTTCAACTAAGTGAAGAGGAAGCGAAAGTTGCCACTGGGCGGGTTCTTAGTCTGCAGGAAGAAATTGCCAAGCTCCGGAAAGACCTGGAGCAAACTCGTTCAGAGAAAAAATGCATTGAGGAACGTGCAGATCAATACAAACAAGAAACAGAGCAGGTAGGAATAATGTCCATATCCCTGTCTACTCCATACACAAAGGAAATGTGCTGTCATCATGACTTGGTCCATGTGACTCACTGTTGGTTTTATTAGAAATGTAGTACAAATTTTAGTTGAATTACTGTTAATTATTACTGTTTCCTAAGTGTTTATTTCACATTATGAATGAGTGGGCTGCAGGTCTTTTAGCAGAACTTTTGACTCTAATAAGAACAGAGGCAGAGCAGTATTTTTAGGAGAGAATGGCCAAGTACCTACTAACACTCGTATATTAAAATAAAAAATAAAAATAAAAATAAAAGAAGTCCATCTGGGGCATAGACTCCTTTAAAAAAAAAAAGTCAGTCTGGGGCATAGACTCCTTTTTCTTCAGTAAGGTTAATGTGATTAACCCATTTATGCCTAAGGTTGCAGTTTTTTGAATTGCAGAATCAGTCTTTGGCAATGACCTTGAGCAGTAGGATATAAATAACTCCCACATACTTAGTGTTCCAATAATGGAACATTAGGCATAATATTTAGTACCTAATGGTAGGGATCCTTGTGGAAGCCTGCATTAAGGCTGTATTAAGAAGTCCAAGCAGGAGAAATCTAAATGCACAGTGATTGCAACCAATAGCTTTATGCAGATGGAACCCTCCCCACAAAATGCTTTCAGATTGACCAGTACTTGCATGCTACAAATTTGTATTAACATATCAAAACTTTATTAAGTATAGAAGACATTAAGATTATCAAGTAGTAATGAGATGTACTGCTGAAACATTTGTAAAAGTACCTCAACATTAGGCTTCCTGGAAAAAAGTAATCAATTTTCAGAGATTCCACTGGTATTACCAACTTTAAATGAAAACAGACTTGCCTGTGTCAGCTGTAACTGCTGGCAAGAATCCTGATATGGTTTGTCTGTACTGGCTTCTAAATGTGAATAGCAGCATATGCAGTGAGAACCACAGCAGGAACTTAGATGCAGGTCGGTTAGGGTAGGGTGGCTGGTAAAATTGCAGTCCTTCCATCGCATTCGAGGTTCCAATAAAGTAATTCCTGCTATATCTCTAGATCTGTACTCTATATATAGAAACAGCAGTGCCAAAAGGTGAGATTCTTTTCTGTTTTATGTAATGTTGTTTTGATACGGCAAGTTTGTTCCCTCAGAACTCAGACGTGCACTCATAAAGATACTCTTGAATGTTTAAGATCTCTTTTCTTCCTTTAAGTCTCCCAAAACCACGGAAGGTTTCCAGCTTCTGATTCCTCAGAATCCGTCCAGTATTTAAGTGTGGTGGGAAGATTCTCCTTTCCACTTTAAAGCCAAGTTCTTGCCTTTCTAGTCTGGTAGAATAAACACACAAGCAGATTCACATGTCTTCTTTCATTTCATTTCATTTTCTCCTCTTTTCACAGAGATAGCTGTAGGGACTACCATTAATTCAGACATTCAGAAGGCATTTCCTATGTTGTGTAGGCTGGTCTTATAACTCCTAGCCTCAAGCTGTTTTCCCACATTGGTCTCACAAAGTGCTGGGATTACAGGTGTGAGCCACTGCACCCGGCCCCATTAGTTCTGTTGATGGAATGTAGTGATAGGGAAAGAATGAAAACATTTCACTGTGACAGTCAGCTTCATGGTCAGGAAAATGACATTCTCAGTCTGATCAAGGAGCCCTGAAGTTACAGTAGATTTATGTATGGTTCCTAACCAAGAGCATTTATCAAAACTGCTGAGGAGTTTTTATATAAAAAGGGAACTATCCAGACTCTGGGAGTGTGGGCTAGGCAGATTATTTTGAAAAAGCGCCATAGGTGACTTGTGTACCCCTACCAAACAAGAGCCTCTCCTGAAAGCCCACAGAGAGCTGGGGCTTTTTTTTTTTTTTTTTTTTTTTTTTTTTTTTAACTGAGAGTGGATGTTAAGGCAAGATCAGTGCGGAGAGAAGACAGCCCTAGGAAGGGATACGTTCTGGACTGATGTCTGCTGTGTGTGGCACAGTGTGGTTATCCAACTTTCCTGCTCCCCGGAGCCCTCTTTTCCTGTCCTAAGCCCCCTGACATGATGAGAGATTGCCTGCCAGCTTTCTCCCTATTATTAAAGCTCTTGTTTTCAGAGTTTCTTAAACTTTTGCTTAGAAAAAGGAATTCAGATTTTACTCATCATAAGCACACATTTTATTCCAAAGATGAAAATTATGTACTTTGCAAAATTACCTTTGGTTTTGATTTTTCCTTCCTGGGAATCCTTATCCAGCAAAGAATTAGAAAGTTAAGAGTCAGCTTTTGTGAGTGTGTTTGTTAAAATATACATGACGTAAAATTCACCATTTTCTTTTTGCAATCTGCTCATCTGACAAAGGGCTAATATCCAGAACCTGTAAAGAACTCAATCAAATTTACAAGAAAAAAGCAAACAACCCCATCAAAAAGTGAGCAAAGGATATGAACAGACACCTCTCAACAGAAGACATTCATACGCCAACAGACACATGAAAAAATGCTCATCATCACTTGCCATCAGAGAAATGCAAATCAAAACCACATTGAGATACCATCTCACACCAGTTAGAATGGTGATCATTAAAAAATCAGGAAACAACAGGTGCTGGAGAGGATGTGGAGAAATAGGAACACTTTTACACGGTTGGTGGGACTATAAACTAGTTCAACCATTGTGGAAAACAGTGTGACGATTCCTCAAGGATCTAGAACTAGAAATACCATTTGACCCAGCCATCCCATTACTGGGGATATACCCAAAAGATTATAAGTCATGCTGCTATAAAGACACATGCACACGTATGTTTATTGTGGCACTTTTCACAATAGCAAAGACTTGGAATCAACCCAAATGTCCATCAGTGACAGACTGGATTAAGAAAATGTGGCACGCCGGGCGCGGTGGCTCAAGCCTGTAATCCCAGCACGTTGGGAGGCCGAGGCGGGTGGATCACGAGGTCAGGAGATCGAGACCATCCTGGCTAACATGGTGAAACCCTGTCTCTACTAAAAATACAAAAAAAACTAGCCGGGCGTGATGGCGGGCGCCTGTAGTCCCAGCTACTCGGAGGCTGAGGCGGGAGAATGGCGTGAACCCGGGAGGTGGAGCTTGCAGTGAGCCGAGATCGCGCCACTGCACTCCAGCCTGGGCGACAGAGCGAGACTCCGTCTCAAAAAAAAAAAAAAAGAAAATGTGGCACATATACACCATGGAATACTATGCAGCCATAAAAAAGGATGAGTTCATGTCCTTTGTAGGGACATGGATGCAGCTGGAAACCATCATTCTCAGCAAACTATAGCAAGAACAGAAAACCAAATACCACATGTTCTCATTCATAGGTGGGAATTGAACAATGAGATCACTTGGACACAGGAAGGGGAACATCACACATCAGGTCCTATTGTGGGGAGGGGAGAGGGGGGAGGGATAGCATTAGGAGATATACCTAATGTAAATGATGAGTTAATGGGCGCAGCACACCAACATGGCACATGTGTACATATATAACAAACCTGCACGTTGTGCATATGTACCCTAGAACTTTATAATAAAAAAAAAAAAAAAAAAAGAAGACCTGGTGAGAAAAGGATATATATATATAGAAAAAAAGAAAGAAAAAACTATAAAAAAAATTACCATTTTCACCATTTTTAAGTGGACAGTTCTGTGGCATTAAGTACACTGACATTGTTGTAATGTCAATGCTTATTTAAACATGGAATAAAAGGACTAGTTCTCAGCCTTGTAAAACTCTTTTTTTTTTAGACAGAGTCTCACTCTGTCGCCCAGGCTGGAGTACAGTGGCGCCTTCTCAGCTCACTGCAAGCTCCGCCTCCCGGGTTCACACCATTCTCCTGCCTCAGCCTCCCAAGTAGCTGGAACTACAGGCACCCGCCACCATGCCCAGCTAATTTTTTTGTATTTTTAGTAGAGACAGGGTTTCACCGTGTTAGCCAGGATGGTCTTGATCTCCTGACCTCGTGATCCACCCACCTCAGCCTCCCAAAGTGGTGGGATTACAGGCGTGAGCCACCGCACCCAGCCTCAGCCTTGTAAAACTCTTAAAGAGAGATGAAAAAGAAATTCTCTTTCTCAACATAGATATCAGGGAGAATCAGAAGGATTTCAGTGAATTTCCCAAACTAAAATATCCTCACATCCTTCTTAACCTCCTTAATCTCTCCACTTGAATCATGGGTACACATAAGCTTTATGTGAAAGCATTGAAATGAGAAGGTAATATCAATTACCTTTGAGAGCAAATGCTAACTTTAGTGCCAGGCAATTTTTTAATGTTTAAGGTGTAAAGTAAAAAACCATCACCATCCTTATCCTTCAAGAATTTCTAGTCTATTCTGTAAAAGAGGAAAGTAAATCATTTGTGACGGATATAAAGAGCATATACAGGGTCTTGTGGTAGCACAGGGAAAAGACAACTAATTGAAAAAAGGGTTTCAGGAAGGCTCTTGGGAGGGAGTAATGCTTGAGCCAGTTTGTAAGGTTACTAGACATAACCAGGCAAAGACAGGAAGCACAGAGGTGGTGGAAGTAAGGAATGACTGCTTATAGTCTTTATCCTTGGTCATCAGGCTTCCTCTGTCCATTGCAGCCATCTCACTTTATTGTTTCATTCCATAGCTGGTATCAAATCTGAAGGAAGAAAATACTTTGCTGAAGCAAGAAAAAGAAGCCCTCAATCACCGCATCGTGGAGCAGGCTAAGGAGATGACAGGTAAAGCTTACACGTGTACTACACACCAACCAACCTCACACCAAAGTTGTATAAGTTACGGTGTTACTTGATGAGTTACACAACGTTATTTAGAGTTTAAATATTTTTAAAAGTTGAGGCTATCATCAGCAAATTTACAAAGTTCCAAGACGCAAGAGATCATGTATTTTGGTTGAATTAGTTGGTTGATAAACTTGTAAATCTGGTATCTCTAGGTACAAATGTGAACTCAGGTTCAGTCAGTGTCGTAAGTAATTTTTTTAAAAAATTAAATTTGTTCTGCATGTACGATTCGTTAGTTAAGGCTTATAGGATTCCTAATGTTTTAATAAGAATTTTTGAGCTACTATGTGTATATTTGTGTGTGTGTGTGTGTGTGTGTATGTTGTCTTTTTTTTTGACTAAATCAATGGATGTTATTCTAAGATTCACCACTTTTTGCTATTAAACTAAAAAAACACTGATTTTTTAAATAGAGAACTAACCAGATATGGACATTTCTTCTGTTTTCTGTTTGTGGGGTAGGTTAGAAAGGTGATAAATTAATAAGGGATCCACATATATATAAATACGGGGTAAGAAGATACAGATCTATACAGTAATTAGTGGTGGAAATGGAAGAGAAAAGATGGTTGGGAATGGGGATTTATTATATGAAAATAGTACATTTTCATATACATTCCGTTGATTACATTGGTATTCAAAAAAGGCAAAAATGTTCTAAGATTTTACAATGAGATAACAAAACAATAATGGTATGTTATTAGTAATAGGGATATTGAGAAAAGAGTACACATTTATGAGGCAAATTAATGAGGCCAGTTGTTGGAGTGTTAAGTTTGAGATGTCAGTCAGGACCTCAACATGGAGGTGTTCAGAAAGCAAATCCAGATTAAAGATTAGAGAAAAAATAAGAAGGGAGCCTAAAGATACCCATTAAAACTGTGGTGGTAAGAGAGACTGCCTCACCTCTCCTAGTTGAAGGGGGTAGTAGAGAGGAAAGAGAAGAAAACCTGGAATTAATGACCATACTAAGGGATGAGGTAAAGAAAAGGAGTCAGAAAATAAAATTAAGAGGTGAAGGAGAAAACAGAGCCCTGGAAAGAAGGCTGCTGGGAGGCAGCATGTAACAGAAGGATCCAGAATGATGAGAATCTTCTAGGAAAATATAAAATGTTATTTGAAAGTGAACTGTAAGAACAAAGAAATGTCAGTGAATTTGCCAAAGGAAAATTTTTTGGTAGCCTCAGAACAGCTTCTGCAAACTGGTGAGAATAAAAGGCAACTCGTAGAATGTTTTAGAGAGAAGAAATTCATTCATTCATGTACAAATTATTAAAGCCCTACTCTAGGGAAGCACTGTGGTGGGCACCAGGAAAGCAGCTGTGACAGGACACTTGTAGCCCTTGCCTCATGGTGCTCACAGAGAAAGCAGTGGTGAAGCTATAGAAGCAGGCAGGGCAGATTAAGATTTAACCTCAAAATATATGGGTAAAATGGAGCAAAGTGGTAGGAAGCTTAATATTATAAATGTGACTGGTTGACTGATTGAGTTAAGACATATAGCTGAGATTTGAGGTTTTGTTACTTTACTTCATCTGCAGTCAAGGGCTAATCTCCAATTTCCAGATCATGTCCTAGCCAAAAACAAACCATAGCCACAGAGAGGGTGGAGGGGGTAGGTGAATAAAGAAGACAAGGTTTCCTCAGCAGCGCGTGGGGGATGACCAAGAAACACACAACACAGCTGGCCAGCCTGAGCATTTTATCTGGTTAGAAGCTGCAGAGTAATAGGACAGCACGGGAGGTTAAAGTCATAGAAAATGTAAGATAGAACCATGAGATGGTAAATGAAGAGAGACTCTGTAGAGTAGGACAGCTGGGTCCACTGAAAAGTTGCCATTCTCTTGAGAAATATCTCTGACTTTTGGAGAGAGTATACTACTTTGGGCAAAAGAATTTTATGAATAAAATACCACTGGAATAAAAATACATATAGTTTAGTTACTAGACAGTGACTAGTGGAAGTTTTTCAAGGATGTGTTGTAACCAGTGTATCAATTAGTGGGACTAAGGCCAGAGTACGGGCAATAACTCAGTAGATGATTGTTAATATTAATAAATTATTTCATTTTTTGGTCATTTTTTCTTTACCTAAATTTTACTAAGACACTCTTCATGAATCACAGTGATACTAAAAGTAAAATTCCCTGCAGAGAAACTGGAAATCAGTATACATGTTTACACAATTGCATTTTCAAGGGGCCATCTTTGGTATGCATATCCTTTTTTTAATTTTAGAAACTATGGAGAAGAAGTTAGTAGAAGAAACCAAACAACTGGAGCTCGACCTTAATGATGAAAGACTGAGATATCAGAACCTTCTGAATGAGTTCAGTCGCCTAGAAGAACGATATGATGACCTCAAAGAAGAGATGACCCTTATGGTGGTGAGTCAAACACTTTTGCTTTTTTTAATGAAAAATTTTAAACATATACAAAAGTAAATAGAATAATAGAATGAACCTCCATATCTTTCGTGTGCCTACCACCCAATTCCAGAATGTTCAACACACATTCACCTCCCGTTCCATCTCCCCAACCCGCTCCATCCAATGGATTGGATTATTTTAAAGCAAATCTCAGAAATAATATAATTTTATGCACAAGTACTTCAGTAAAGTCAAACACTTTAAAGACTGGACTAAATGATAGTATAAAGTCAGTACAGTTGAATTTTTGTTTTTGTTTTTGTTTTGAGACGGAGTCTCGCTCTGCCATCAAGTGGAGTACAGTGGCGCAATCTCGGCTCACTGCAACCTCTGCCTCGCAGGTTCAATTGATTCTCCTGCCTCAGCCTCCTGAGTAGCTAGCTGGGACTACAGGCACCCACTGCCATGCCTGGCTAATTTTTTGTATTTTTAGTAGAGACGGGGTTTCACCATGTTGGCCAGGATTGTCTCGATCTCCTGACCTAGTGATCCACCCGCCTTGGCCACCTCCCAAAATGCTGTGATTGCAGGCATGAGCCACTGCGCCCAGTCAGTTGGACTTTGTTTCATATATTGAATGGCCTAATGAAACATTTACATGTAGACTGATTTTGATTATAATTTCGAAGACATATTCCTATGAAAAGAAAATTCAGACTCCATTTATAATGAATTATCTATTTCAAGGACTCTTCTGCATTTACCAATGTACCTTTCATACTTGTAATAATTCTGCACATCCTCCCTATTCCACATATCCTGCTATCAGAAAACAAAGAGTTCCCAAGTTCTCTTGCTGCCTACGAGTACCAGCCTTAAAGGTAACCTAATTATACAAATGACCAGAAATACTTTGAAATATCTCATAAAAAGCCAGATAATTCAGTATCTGTGGAGCAGAGTATTTGCTTCAAATTTTGCTTCTATCTGGACCTACTGACAAAGTTCATTACAATATGACACTTAAAAAGTCAAAATAAAAGAGATTATGTAATACGAAAGATAGGCTCTCATCACCTTGCAGATGAGAAAATCCTGTCTAAAAGAGACTAAAAAGCTAATATAAATCCCACATTGGACCATTATTTCAACCCTCACTACTCTGATTTATGTGTGACAAAGAGAAATGAGAAGTAGATGCAAGTCACCATTATAACTGTTCTTATAATTGACAAATCTAAAGACCCTTGTTAAGCTTCATCTTTCTTGATCACCATGCTCCCCTTGGTCCCATTGAAACCTTTCTTCCTTCACATTCTGTAATTCTTAGCTTTCTCTAGAATTCTTTTCTTCTTTTTCAGTGTTTATGTTCCCCAGTTCCATTCTTTGGTATATTTTTGTTCACTGTATTTATTAGATGACCTTGCCAACATTTATGGTTAATCTCTGTTTCAGTTATGGTTAGAGCTAAACTTTATAACCTATAAGTAGGTGTTTCTGAGACCCCTTAGTTATTTGGGATGTTAATAAGTGGCATTGGAGAAGAAATTCTGAGGTAAAATAAATGTAATCTACCAGGTTAAACAGAGATAAACAGATGTCTTTTCTGCAGAATTTCTTGGATTCTTTAATAGTGCATGCAATATGAATTTCAGAAAATAAAATGAGAGAAGCAGGTACCATACATGTATCCCTCTCTGAGCATATTCCAGAGACATCCATCTGTGAGGAGGTCATGGGTCTCTTTAGTCAAGGAGGTGGCCATTTCTAGAAGGGCCCTCCAGTGACGCCATCCTCCAGCAGCTTGACACAGCTCCTCCTTTCTTCTAAGCAAGTCTGCCTGCTCTCCATCTGTTCCCAGCAGTGCTCTAGGGGTAGTTTTAGTTGCTGAATTTCTTTTTTCTCAGTCGTGTGTCCTCTCCATTGTGTATGCCTGTGACTCACTGTCATTCCCCTTGGGAGACAAAATGGTCAGAGGAAGGGAAAAGGAGAAAGCAGAGGAAGGGAGATAAGAGCTCGCTTGCTTTCCACTCATCTCTTCACTAGATCTCATTTCCTAGCTCCAGATGTAGTCCAGATCACAGGTTTTGCAGAAAATATTTGCCCAGAATTGCAGAGAATAAAAAACTTGATCTTATAACCCAAGACAATTAAAATATTAGCGACAATATCTTATTTTAATGTTTAGGTACAACTGAACAGCTAACAGATGAGTACTTGACTAATATTAGACTGACACTCTTCTGGAAATGGCATTCTCACTGCTTCTATCCAGAGCTAATGAAGCATTTGGTCGTAAACAGAGTTGTCATATGAATGGAGGAAACTCTAGGGAGGGGACTTGATAAGCTGCCTCCAGCGCTTCCCATAACCTATGTGATACATGGGCCAAAGAACACTAGTAAGCTAATAGTGTCACTTATTACCAGCCTCTAGAGTTGTTGGCCCTAGTACAAGAAGTGTTGTAGCATTTTTCTCCAAGAACATTGGGTTGTCCAGACAATACAGGGGCAGAGGCAATGAGGAAGGACCAATCTAGGGCTAAGGAGTTTCAAGCCAATGAAGAAAAGATGACAAGGCATGGGAATACAGGCTTAGGAAGTGTTTAAAGGTAAATTAATTCCAGAGAGTGGAGGGAAACCAGCATGTCAATCGTGAGGTCATTAGTCTTGGCAAAGGGAATAAAACAGGTTCTGGAAAAGAAGGAATCATGGGAGAAATCAGGAGCAGAAGAGGAGGGAGGTGCAGATCTTGAAGGAGAACATATTGATCCAGTCAAATATATATCCTTGTAGTTGAAAAACATATAAACAGGGGAGCAAAATCCTAAAAACAGAGAACTGAAAAGTTACCAACAAGGAAGTTGTTGAATCACTGCAGTCCCCTAACAATCACAGCAGCAGCAGTTAACATTCATTGAATGCTTTGTATGCCACACCAGACTGTTTACTTGCACACTCTTATTTAATCCTCACACAGACCCTATGAGATAGAAATTACTACCCTTTTTTTCCTGATGATGAAACTGAGGCCTAGAAAAGTTGGGTAAGGGACAAGTAAGTGGAAGAGCTGGTATTCCTGCCTAGCTCTGTCTCCTTTCAGACCCAGAGCACTTAACCACTGCCCTGTATCCAAAAGTTACATTAAATAGCAACAAGCAGTGTTGCTTCTATTAATGTCTTAAGGTATTCCTTGTATAATGATAGATATATGTGGGAAGACAGGGATCTCTCTCATTTTTAATAAGCTTATTAAAAATCTTTGTCCTGGTGTTTATCTGGACTACCTATTTTTCTTAGTGATACAACCAGTTTATTCAATAAATGCCATTCATACAACTGTGGTCTTGGGCTGGAAATTTTAAGTAAGAGTGCCTGTGTCTGTAAACAGACAGTGAATTTGAGTGCCTTGGACTTCATCTGTGATGATTACCCCCTTTAGTGTGCACCCCAGCTTCTGGATTGTTTCAGAGGTGCTGGTGTTCTTGGATCTTCCCTTCGCTTTGCAGTACAGGTTGGGCTGGCCTGGGAGACTTTTAAGTCTCTGGATGAGTCTTCTCTCCATAAGCCTGGGTGTAGGAAGGGAAGAGACAAAGAAGCTCTTTGTGGCTTCCAGCTCTTTTCCAGCAGCTGGGGAAAGGTACAAAGAAAACTGGACAGGTGAGAAAGCTCTCGGAGGCCTTTCTGAAGCCCTCAGGACTGTAACATTGAAAGCTTAAGGCCACTGGATCTTTCCATCTCTCCTGCTGGGGACATGCTAAGAGCCCAGCCTTTTAATTCCTTCTTCCCTCAGGTTATTCTCTAACCCCTTCTCCTACAGGAGGGAAGGATGTGTCATTGCTAAACTTTTCTATTCCCCATGAGCTTTCTGAACACTAATTTCCTAGGTATTACATGTCATAAAAATGCCACCCGGATGTCCTGAGGTAATAACCGAGGGCTCTTCGGAGGATTACTAGAGCGGCTTTCTTACCTCCCCTGTACTGTCCATCCTGCCCACTGCTCACTCCAAAGATTTAACTGCACGTATTAAAGTGACAGAAATTAGAGCTGCCTGTGTGAACTCCTTCATCTTTCCTTTAAACCATTTTTGCCTAATTACCATGCAGTAAAATGACTGTGCATGCCATTTCAATATATTTTATGAGGTTTTTGATAAGTTTTATTTGATTATAGCACTAAAGTCAGTGCTTGGAAGCTTTACCCAGTGCTTCACTGAGCACTGCTTCACCCAGTGTGACTGACCGCTCAAAGTTTTCAACACCCAAAGGGTACTCCACTAATAATCACAAGTGATTCTTATTTGGGCATTTGGATTTGCAGCTGTTCCTGTCATGTCATGCCAGTGTACCTTTTTCTTTGAAGAGGTGACCTTTTTGTAATTATTTGGTCAAAACAATATGGAACAGATCACTTGGGCACCAATACAAGTCAGGCAGTAGGGATAAGAACCAAGTCAAGGTGGATGCTGTCTTAACTATGCCTAGACTAATTATGTTGTGTTAATTATACCTGGGTTATTTGCCTTGCAGCATGTGCCTAAGCCTGGACACAGGAGGACAGACTCCACCCACAGCAGCAACGAATCTGAATATACCTTTAGCTCTGAAATTGCAGAAATGGAAGACATTCCATCGAGGACAGAGGTACAGTTTAGACTGAAAGTAGGATGTGAGCATGCTGTTGTTAACAAGGAACATTTCCATTGCAGAGCAGACTCCAGTTGGCCATAAACGTAGTATTTGTTTGAATCATTTATTCTTCATAAGTGACCTGTAGATACAAACTTATCTTATTTACCTTTTTGTACACTTAAGTGCTATGTACATATATACCTATTGCATATTTTTTTGTCAATACAAATTTTAATTTTAATTTTTAATGCAATGTTGATGGTGAGATTTTATTTTTGTAATTCTCTTTTACCCCTAACATGGTGTATATACAGGATTTTATTTCAGACTGAGGTAAATTATTTTATTTATTTATTTATTTATTTATTATTTACTTTATATCTATAGACCACTGCTGTAGACAGAGGTAAATTATTTTTCAAGTAAGCCCTTTGTCCTTGAATATCATAAACACTGGCGCCCCAGAGTTTAGCAAAACTGCTGCCTGTTTTTTGCCAGTTTTTACCAATGTAACTTTCTTCTACAAAATGCATGGAAAATAGTTTAGAAATCTGCTTTAATGTTTTGTGTTATGTTGTATGAAACCAAAATGATGTATTACTGTAACTCCAAGAGTATAGTGACTTCTCGTTAGATTATTCCCAACCAATTCTAAGATCTTTTTAAATATGATATAGTTTCAATAATGGATAATTCAGATACAACCGTACTATTTTTATATTATATTCTTTGAAAATGACCAAATCAGAAATAGACTGCTTCTAGCAGAATAGCTAGAGAAATTGAGTGATTCTTTCCTTTCTTGTCTCAGTTCTACTTAAGAATGAAGTTTCTGCCATCTCATTCTGTTTTGAAGAAAAATGTTCTATAGTTGGAATGTCATATCATTGGAATCATACATACAAGAAGGCTAAGGAATTTGTCCAGGTTCACAGCTTATCAATGGTAGATCCAGCATACTAACGGAGGCTTGTCTCTTTAGAATTCATGTTCTTAAGCCATTGTATTCTACTGACTTCCATCCAGGGATTCTACACTGCAAGTCTCCAAATCCCTTTTCTATCTAGAGCTAACATTGGCTGGGCCCATGGATATAACAGTATGGCCAGTATATAGCAGGATAGAGGTTTTTCCAGTTATCTATTGCTATGTAATAATTGATCTCAAATTTTTAAAAACAGTAATTTATTATTTTTTATTTATTATTAATTAATTTATTATTACTCATAATTCTGTGGGATTTGACTGAGGAGTTCTTCTGCTCCATGTGGTGGTGGTCAGAGTGCCTCATGTAGCTGCATTCTGTAGAGTGCTTGCTTCTCTTCCCTGGGCCTCTCCATGTAGCCTCTCTTCAGCAGCAGGTAGGTGGGTTCTAAGAGTGAGAGGCTAAAAGATACCAGGCCTCTTAGAGCTAGGCCCAGAACTGGCCCAGTGTTAGTTCTGCCACATTCTGGTCAAAGAAAATCACAAGGCCAGCCCAGATTCAAGGCAAAGAGGATAGATTCCATCTCTTGTTGGGAGGAAAGACTTGTATGTTGAGAAGAATCATTGGTGCCATCATACCACAAAGTTAGACTTTGAAGACTTCAAAATTAGGACTTCTGAGCCTTCGATAGATAGGAAGGTTTTAGGATTGCATCCTGTTGATCTCAGTGGGAGTACTCACTTGCAATAGTCGGAGGGAAGTACATTTACAAACTGCCCAGTCCAGTGTAGTACCACTTTAGCAGCTCCTGCTGGTAGGGGGAAGCCATAATAAAAAAGGTGTGCTTGCTGGAAACCAGTCTGTAGCTCTCTGGAGAATTCCCCTGCCGGCCCCACTTGTTTTGCAGCCCTCCCGCGCTTACAGATCTTCACGGGCTGGGTTGATGTTGCTTTGGAACCAGTGCTCCTCTTGCTTGGTGTGCACCTCTTCTAGGAGCCGTTCACTGATGATCCCTGTTCTGCTTCTGCTCTCAAGCTTTCTCACACCTTTCACATCTGGGGAAGGGTCACCAGAACTTTCTCAGCTATCATTAGGAGTTATTTCAGAATGACTGCCAGGCCTGTAATGGTGGTAATTTTGTGACTACATTCAGTTATTTTGATTTTCCTCAGATGAGAGACTAGTGTTATTTTTTAGGTCAGTTAAAGAGCTTCGCTGTCTTAGAAAAGCCCTGGGTGACAAAGTCCTTACTAAGGCAAGAAAGCGAAACAAAACCTCAGAAACTTCTCTGTGACAGATGGCCCAATCTTCCTTCTTGTTCATGGGGTATAGCGAGGACATCTCTTTAGTTAGACGTGTCATCAGGGCTCAGAATGGGCACCATCGGGAGCACCCTTAAATAATTACCAATATTTATGCCTTAAGTCATTTTGCATTTTCCACATGTAATCTTTTGTGATCTTCTATCTTCTATTTTAATACTCTTATCCACAGAATTTTGCTCTTGTCCGGCAATCAACTAGTTGTTTATGTAGTATTAACCGATGTCTGAAGAGTTACCCCATCACATTTTTTTCTTTTCATTTTTTTTTTTTTTTGCTACTTCTAGTTGTCAAAACACCATCCCATTTTAATAAGAGGCTTCCTTTTAAACAAAAAGTGCCCATTCAAGGCTCAAAGGAATGATTTCCAAATGATATTTTAGGTATAATGAATGAAATATTACATTCATTTCTGGAACGAAAGGTTCTATGACAGTGTAAGAAAAGATGAAATAATTTAAAATTTCAGGGACATGTACATCATTCATAATGAACAAACATTAAAATATATAATATGGAATGTTTAAATTGTAAATAAGCGTCAATATAAGTATTTTATGCTTAATTTTTATGGGGGACATATAGAAAAGAATTTTTATACGAATGAAATTCTATAGTGATTTCATGTTGTGGCAAGATGTTATATCTGTTCTGCTAAGTCAGGACAGACTTTATTATAAAGATTATATACCTAAACTTTTTCTAATTGTTGAGTATTACAAAGTAGGCAGAAAGAAAAAGTTCAGGTGTAATTAATTTGTGGACAAATGACTTTGACAGCCTGTAAATGCCTACTTCTTTGTTCAGTTGATTCTTCTTGGGTTGTTTTTAGAACTGGAATAACACTTAACACTACTCTGAATTCACAAAAGACCAAAGGTAGCTAATGAATATACAATTCCTGAAAATAAAAATTATTCCGTCTCTTCAAAAGTCAAAGAAGGCCAGGCGCAGTGGCTCATGCCTGTAATCCCAGCACTTTGGGAGACCTAGGCCAGTGGATCACCTGAGGTCAGGAGTTCGAGACGAGCCTAGCCAACATGGCGAAACCCTGTCTCTACTAAAAATACAAAAAATTAACCAAGTGTGGTGGCAGGCGCCTGTAATCCCAGCTACTCAGGAGACTGAGGCAGGAGAATTGCTTGAACCCAGGAGGTGGAGGTTGCAGTGAGCCAAGATTGCACCACTGCATGCCAGCCTGGGCAACAAGAGCAAAACTCCGTCCAAGAAAAAAAAAAGTCAAAGAAATGCAAATTAAATCAACAACAAAGTTCCGCTTTTGGTCTATTAACTGAGCTAAATGTTTTTTTTTAATTATAACAGTCACTACTGTTCAAGGTGGTGGTTGCTAATAGAAGTGTAAATTGGCCAATTTGATGGACTTTTAAGAAGTTAATGTTTAGATATTTGTATACTGGAGTGTTTATGTTAGTAATATTCCAATAGCAAAAAGTTAGAAACAACTTCACACCCATCAGTAAAATAATAGCTAAGCAAATGGTGACACACCTGACTGTATATTTAAATATCATAAATTTGGGAAACAATGCAATGCCAAGTTTAAAAGATCATATAAAATTATAATGACAATATTATTCTAATTCTTTAAATCTATAGATGCATAGAGAAAAAGACTAAGAAAAAATTATAGTTTTTCTGTGGAGATAGGATTATGGTGTGTTTTTCTTCTTTGAACTTTTCTTATTTCCTAAATTTTCTATAAAAGCTTATTCTACTCTCGTATCAGAAAAGCAAAAGTAAATATTCTCTTTTTAAACAATTGGGTAGATTTGCCAATCATTTAATAATTATACATTGACCGTTTAGTTAAATAGATGATTGCTGTCATTCTCTTGCTCCTCCATCCTCACTTCTGTCTCTCTAACAAAGGGACTCTTTATCGTCTACTACATTAATTCTAATAGTACAATTATTTCTCTTCTTACCTCATTAAAAATTAAAACCTTAAGTAAACATGTTAAAACAATTATGGCACCCACAACTTCCATGATGATGGTTAGTTGTTTGCATTATTTTTAAGCTTTAATTAGTGTACCTTTATTTATCCTAGTAGGTCTCACTGTGATTCTGTTTTGGAACCAGTTGACACACTTTTAAAATGTTATTAGGTTATTCTTCAGTTTATTAAGAACTATACAGTCGTCCCTTGGTTTCCACAGGGGATTGGCTCCAGGACTTTCATGAATACCAAAATCTAAGGATGCTCAAGTCTCTTATGTAAAATGCAGTAGTATTTACATATAACCTATGCACATCCTTCCATATTAAGTCATCTCTACGTTACTTATAATACCTAAGACAAGCTATGTAACTATAGCATTATTTAATACCTAAGAAAATATATAGTTAAATAAAACATTATTTAATACCTAAGACAAATATAGCATATTGTAGTACCTAAGACAATATAAATGCTATGTAAACAATGCAGTATAACAGTTATGATACTGTATTGTTGTTTATTTGTAATAAAAAGCCAAGGTGCGCAGTGTAGGCCTATCTACAGAGCCAAGGCTGGGCTTTATGTCGATTTTAGGAGTCTCTTAGCGGGGACATAGCCCAGCCTAACCAAGCAGCGTTTTGTTAAAGTAGTGAGGGCTAAACTCTTTTCACTGTTTTCTGAAGAGGCAGTAAATAATCTAACAGTAAAAATGTGATAATCATTTTTATTTTTATTGTTTGGGAGGTTTTTTTGGGAATATTTTTGATCCACAGTTGGTTGAATCTGAGAGGATGTGGAACCCACAGATACAGAACCCAAGGATATGGAGGGCTGACTGTATATGTTTTGGTTTTTCAGATTTCAGTTTTCTCTGTGTGATCTCAATATATTTATGCTGGCATTTCATATTTTCAAAAATCATTCTTCCTGATTGCAAATGTAGAACCTGCCCATTGTAAACAATTTAAATATAGGAATGTACAATGTAAAGAAATGAAACTTTCCCATAGTACATTCCATCCTCTGAGATAACCATTGATGGCCTTCCAAATTTTTATATGCATGTGCTAGGTATACATTTAAAAGTCACATACGTTTGTGTTTTATTAACAAAAACAAGGTATATTTTCTGTCCTGCAGTTTGTATGTTCATGTAATACTTTAAGACATATTTATCTGCTCATGTTGATATACTTCATTCTTTTTTTTTTTTTTTTTTTGAGACGGAGTCTCGTTCTTCTGCCCCAGCTGGAGTGCAGTGGCGCAATCTCAGCTCACTGCAACGTCCGCCTCCTGGGTTCAAGCGATTCTCCTGCCTCTGCCTCATGAGTAGCTGGGATTACTAACGCGTGCCACCACACCTGGCTAATTTTTGTATTTTTAGTAGAGATGGAGTTTCACCATGTTGCAGTCAGGCTGGTCTTGAGCTCCTGACCTTGTGATCTACCCGCCTCGGCCTCCCAAAGTGCTGGGATTACAGGCATGAGCCACCGCGCCTGGCCTACTTCATTCTTTTTAACAGCTAAAAAATATTTCACAGTTTGGCTATACCGTAATTTATTTAAGCAACTGTCCTATTGACTGACATTCAGATTCTTGCCAGTTTTTTGCAATTACAAAAAAAAAATGCTGCAATGAACATCTTTTTCCATATATTTTTATATACTTGTGTAAGTATTTCTGTAGGATTAATTCCTAAATGTAGATTTGCTAGGTTAAAGGTATGCACATTTAAATTTTAGTAAGTTCAGCAAAATCGCCCTTTTCAAAGGCCTACCTTTACTTCCACCAATATCATATGAAACACTGTGGCTAACGCAGAGCATCATGAATCTTTTTAGTCTTTGCCAGTCTGATAGGGGAGAAGTAGCAGTTCAGTGTTGTTTAATTTGCATTTCTCTCATTGTTAGCTAGGTTGAGCATTTTTAAAATATATTCTCTAGATGTTTGTATTTCTTATTCTGTAAGTTTGCCTATTTTTCCATTGAGCTATTTGTCATTTTCTCATTGACTTGTATGTCTTCTGGCTTGTCTTGACCATCTTGTGATTCCTGGTGTTTAGGAGCCAAGTGAGAAGAAGGTACCTCTGGACATGTCATTGTTCCTTAAGCTCCAAAAGCGGGTCACAGAGCTGGAGCAGGAGAAGCAGGTGATGCAGGATGAGCTGGACCGCAAGGAGGAGCAGGTGCTCCGCAGCAAGGCCAAGGTGCACAGCACAGCCCGTCCGCAGAGCTGAGGCGGGGCTTTATGTCCATTTCAGCAGTCTTTTCCTTAGTGGGGACTCAGCCCAGCCTATCCAAGCAGCACTTGGTTAAAATAGTGAGGGCTAAACTCTCTTCCCCATTTTCTGTAGAGCAAGTAAATATTTTAAGAGTAAAAATGTGACGATTAAAATATAAAACTTTTACTTTAACTTTTCCCTAGGAAGAAGAAAGACCACAAATTAGAGGTGCAGAACTGGAATATGAGTCACTCAAGGTAATGGGGAGTTTCTGCTCAAGACTTTGAATATTTTGTTTTGGCAAGAGGCCCACTCAGAGCCTCTCTTTTTCTCAGAGAACATCCTTAAGGGCTGGAGGTTGCACCAGAGGTCCTAGCTTCAGCCTTATTCCGCATTACTTCTTGTTGTTTCTTTTTATAAATCCCATTTCATATAAGCTATACTTCAGTCTAAATAGGAACAGGAGAAGTAGCTGCCATTCCAGGCTGTGGTAGTAAAGGATGTGGACTCTAGCATCGGCCACTATAAAAATCCAATTGGGTGTGATGGGGCAGACCAGACATAGAAGTAGGAATCTGCTCTCCAGATCTTCTCCTGCCCCACACAATAATGAATGAATAAAAACATTCTCTGTAGTATGAATGAAGCCGCAATTCACAAAGCATTAGATTAGTGGCTCTCAAAACATGGTCCCTGGACCAGCAGGATCAATATCACCTGGTAGCTTGTTGGAAATGCAAATTTTCAGGCCTCACACTACTAAACTTATTAAATCAGAATCTCTGAGGGTGGACCCCAGCAATCTGTGTTTGAACAAGACCTCTGGGTGATTCTGATACACAGTAAACTTGGGAAACATTTGTAGTTTACACGTCAAAGTAATGACATTTATATGTCTTCTGTTACAGAAATAAGCAATAAGAATCTGATTACCAGTTGGTGGGAGAACGGGGAAGGGAGGGAGCATTCATTTTTATAAAAGAATAGATTAATTCATGAAAGAAAGGTTATATATTCTTAAACTAGAAAAAAGAAGGACTTTAAATAGTTTTTTTATTTTTCTTTTGAGATGGAGTCTCGCTCTGTTGCCCAGGCTGGCCCAGGCTGGAGTGCAGTGGCACGATCTTGGCTCACTGCAAGCTCTGACTCCTGGATTCACGCCATTCTCCTGCCTCAGCCTCCTGAGTAGCTGGGACTACAGGCACCCGCCACCACGCCCAGCTAATTTTTGTATTTTTAGTGGAGACGGGGTTTCACCGTGTTAGCCAGGATGGTCTCGATTTCCTGACCTTGTGATCCGCCCGCCTGGACCTCCTAAAGTGCTGGGATTACAGGCATGAGCCACCGTGCCCAGCCTAAATAGTTTTAATATAACACATTGAAAGGACTGATATGGTGCTACAAACCTAAGCTTTTGTCTCTGGGAAGAAACTAAAATATGCAGTATTTATACACAAGTGTTTCAGTATCATCAGGCCATGTGTCCTGTGCTAAATGAGGCACCATGGTGCTTTTAAGTGCCTGTCTACATCTATGTTTCCCAACCAGCATCTTGTGACACTTGTGTTCTAGTGTCAGTGTCACTCTGTTCTGGGTTCCTATTGCCATTGTTTGAACTGAACATGGAGTGGGCGGCACTAACTGGTGGCAGGGGCTGGCTGGTAGGACATGAAATATTGGGGGGATGAGGATGTGCATATCCTTCTGGGTGGCTGGAGGAAGGCCTTCAGCCTTGCCTCCTGCCTCCCAAGGCTCCACCCACAATGTTGCAAGCATGTCACACAGAAAAGAAGTTTGAAAAATGCGCTATTTATTGTCATTTAGACACTAAAGGGAGTTTTACTAGTTTGAACGATATGGTAAATTTTTTAAATTAGAAGTTAAAGCCTAACATTTCAATAGTCTTTCCATTCTACTTTATAAAGGAAATAAGAGGAGACTACTAAAGATTTCAGGGATCCACCCATCTGATTCATTCATTGGAAATATCCTGGCCAGCTGGACCCTCAGATTTCCCGTATATTTGTCTACAAACAAAAGCTGGGCTCCATAGCACTGGCTAAACTCGCCCCTTGGGACTCAGCAATCTCCATGCCAGTGAACACACCTTGGGCAGGCCAGAATACATTTGTCTCTGGAATTTGGGTTGATGAAGCAAACTTCCATTGACCTTGCTCAATTCTACTTGATGTCAGACTTCCTTAATTTGCAGAGCAGAGCTCCTGGCAGAACCTAGGAAGCCATTCACTAGGATAATTCTGATGAACTTTTTCAGCAGAATTCTTCTACCAGCTTGGGAGAAGTTTGAGCATCCAATATAAAGTTGAGGATGACAGCAATGAACTTTTCTTTGTCTTTTCATACAGCGTCAAGAACTAGAATCGGAAAACAAAAAACTGAAGAATGAGCTAAATGAGTTGCGCAAGGCCCTCAGTGAGAAAAGTGCACCAGAGGTGACCGCCCCAGGTGCACCTGCCTACCGTGTCCTCATGGAGCAGCTGACCTCTGTGAGTGAGGAGCTTGATGTCCGCAAGGAAGAAGTCCTCATCTTAAGATCTCAACTGGTGAGCCAGAAAGAGGCCATCCATCCTAAGGTAAGCACAAGCACACAACTAAACTGGGTGTTCGGGGACTGGCCTCAATGTCTTCTTATCATTTCCCTCCAGTTTATAGTGCAGCAAACACTTAAGAGCATTTTTAATCTAATTGAGGATTCATCATTTAAAAAAAAAAAAATCCCAGTGTTGTTTAAAACTATTGTAAGCATAAATTGGAATGAGCAAAAAGCAAGGAGAATCCCAAATGATCATCAAAGTTTCATCTCTCATGAGTTTTAAAATTAATCTTTTTGTAGTAATCTGGCCACAATAAATTTTGATCTAAAATAAAATTTCATTAAATACAAAACTCTCTAAATTTTCTTACTGCGGGAAGGCATTAAATACAACTTTAAAATCATTTGTTGAAAATAGCTGGTTTAGTTGGAGAAATAATAGATGAACCGGTTAGAAGTGAGATCAGTGAGTGAAGTTACATGGAGATGATTTCTGCTCACTTCAGGCAGTTCTCTTTAGTAGGGGGTCCTGTCCCAGTGGGAGGGGCTGTTTCAGGATTCAACAGAAAGGACTCCCGCCCTGAGGACATAGATGGCCCTTTGAAGTCCTTCCCTGCCTTCATTTGAGACCCAGCGCTGCCATATGCTGATGAGAGATGGGCCTTTCGGTCATTTGCCATCAGAGGGAATCTGAGTGATCATCTTGAAAACCTGGCCTGCCTCCCTGCCCTTGTGCATGCAGCAGAGCATCACAGGACTCGAGGCAATCAAGAGTCCCAGCTGTGTGGTGTGTCATATAAAAAATATCCATGGCCGGGCGCGGTGGCTCAAGCCTGTAATCCCAGCACTTTGGGAGGCCCAGACGGGCGGATCACGAGGTCAGGAGATCGAGACCATCCTGGCTAACACGGTGAAACCCCGTCTCTACTAAAAAATACAAAAAACTAGCTGGGCAAGGTGGTGGGCGCCTGTAGTCCCAGCTACTTGGGAAGCTGAGGCAGGAGAATGGCATAAACCCGGGAGGCGGAACTTGCAGTGAGCTGAGATCTAGCCGCTGCACTCCAGCCTGAGCGACAGAGCGAGACTCCATCTCAAAAAAAAAAAAAAAACAAAAAAAACGTGATATATAATGAGCTGGATGCCTGAAAATCTGAGAGTACTCCTCTTAGAAATGCTATTTCTGCGTGCAGTTTAGATACTGTGCCTGGCACGTATGTTTGGACTTGATGAAGGCAACTCACACCTGAGATCAACACTGGTCCAAAAAATATCAAATTCTAAAAACAAGATGTTTGACTAATTTGGGGAGATAAAATTCCAGTAGTAGTGGATTATATAGAGAAATGGGCTTTCTTACTTTAAAACAAATCACAGGCCAGATGTGGTGGCTCACACCTGTAATCCCAGTACTTTGGGATGCTGAAGTGGGTGGATCACGAGGTCAGGAGATCGAGACTGTCCTGGCTAACATGGTGAAACCCCATCTCTACTAAAAATATAAAAAATGAGCCGGGCATGGAGGTGGGCACCTGTGGTCCCAGCTACTCAGGAGGTTGAAGCAGGAAAATGGTGTGAACCCGGGAGGCAGAGCTTGTAGCGAGCCGAGATCACGCCACTGCACTCCAGCCTGGGCAACACAGCGAGACTCTGTCTCAAAAACTAATAATAATAATAATCACAAACACCTTAAGCCAGAAATGAGAAGAGACCCCATTTTGACTTGGCCATATAGGTCGCACCTCACTCCCGGGCTGTCTCAGTTGGTTCCCTTGGCTACCACTGTGGCTGGGCCTCAGAAAACAAGGCTAGCAGTCTTGGTTGAGTAGAGTCCAAAATCAAGATTCCTTTCTCTAGTTCTGTTGAGACAAATTAGTATTCTTTCTAAAAAAATTTTTGATTGACAAATAATAGTTGTATCTATTTATGGGGTTGCAATGCGGTAATCTCACAAGAAACTTTAGTAAAAATCAAGAGAAAGGAAAAGAGAAATGAAGCAAAGGGCGTAAAAACAATCCAGGTAACAGCATGGAGTTCTACTATCACACATTCTCCCTTGTCCAGCTCACGTACCCCATGTGACAGCTGCTCTCCTGACCCTAATGGGCTGACCCTGTCCAACTGACGTACCGGCTCGCTCAGCTCCCAGCCTAAACATGGCAGCACTCATGTCCCCTCCTAGGAGAAATGCCCATGACACTAATTAAGATCTTCCAGACTCCCCGGGGCTATTTGTTCCTCTCAGTTTCTAGTCTGAGAGACCCATCATGTCACCACTCCATTTCAGGGCAGTGATGAGCAACACCCTGAGAGCTAGGGGATGATCTAGCCCAGGCAGGTCTTGTGTATTGGCTCCACCTCTAGAGTATTCTAGGAATCTTCCCTTGGACAAATAACTTCCTACGGGGCACATAACTTTAACTCCACAGACCTATGATAAGAATTTCACCCACATACCTTAACAGGAGGGTCATTCTCTCCCATACTCAAAGATATTTTATAACCAGAAAAATCAAAACAATTTTAAAAGAATTTCAAACTTTTGTTCCTGGAAATAGAAGTTGTCAACACATAAATACATATTAGTGTCTGTTTTATGATAGCTCCAGGAATGTTAATGTATTTACAGAGTTAATTTTAGAGAAACAACTCATGGCTGTTTTTAAATTAGCTTTTATCTGTTATGATAGGCACTCTGATGAAATTTATTTATGAAACTAAGGGTTTATTGTTTTCTCTGTTTTTGTGCTTGCTGACTTGTGATTTTCAGGATGACAAGGTAATTATACATTTTTGTTTTTTTAGTAAATACTTCTATTTAATCCTAACTTTAGTTTACAAATATCCCCCAATAAAAGCAATTGATGCTTTCTGACCAAGTCTATTTTGATATTTTGATATTTATAAGTGAATTTCCAATTTGACTCCTTCTGATTTGGGAAGTCAGTAGGGAAACAGTGGTTGTAGTAGGCTCCAGTCTGGATTATGGAGGGGACTCCATGACTTCTGATTTATAGGCAGCTCTATGACTCATTGCTGTAGTTCTGGTAGGCCATCCAGAGGCTGAGGAGGGAAGCCCTGAACTTGGAGTACATTCCAAAGCACAGGCTCTCCTGAGCTCTCATATCTACCAGTGGCAGGCTTGTTGGCTAAGGGTGAAGAGGAGCCTGAGGAGCTGAGCACACTGTTCTTTGCTGCCACTTTTATCTCCCTGAGTGTAGAGTCCACAGCTAGAATGAAAAGTGGCTCGTGACGAGGTTACAAAGTCAGATTTCTCTACCATATCTTGTTTCTCTTTATACTGAGTGACAGATATTGCTGTGATTTTCCTATATAGCAAAACCCTTTTAGAACTTCTGGTCACAGGCTTGAGAGAGACAAAGTTTGAGCAGTGAGTCAGGAACTTCCTAAATGCTGTAGCCCAAGTCTGAACCCATTCCCCAAGTGCCACTTTTTAGCTAAGGTAGGCAGAATGAGGGAAGAACTTACTACCCAGGAGAGAAGCATACTAAGAAAGCTTTCTTGTCTTGAATTAGCTAATTTGATCAAGTTACCTCATTTGCTAAAAGTTCAAAACCATACCGTGTAAGTCCTGAGACATCAGAGCACACAGATAGCATTATTTGATGTAAACAATCAGGTCTTTGAAAGTTATTACTTATGGGTCTTAAAAATCTGAGTATGGCCCTTTATAAAACAGAAAGATTTTATTCCTTTCAGAGAAAGAGAAAAAAGAAACTCTCTGTAAAACAGGTACTAAAATATTTATAAAATATAGCTAAAAAAATTATGTGGTATTAATGGGAAAGATTTTTAAAATTCAGTAAAATCTAAACTATGTATTAGTATATTTTGTGAAATTATAGTTGGTCTTCTCAGAGGAAGCATTTACAAACTTACAAAAGGAATAACATTAAGAGAAAAGTGGTATTTTTTTTTGAAGGATTTTTAAAATGCACGTTGAAATTCAGACACAAGCATTTGTAAGTCTCTAGTTGGCATTAAAGTTATCTTGGAACTTGTCTTTAAGATCATGGTATTTGAAGTGTATTTTATTAAGTCTGTTTCATTGCAAGGCCTGAGCTTACTTAGATCATGTTTACTAAAGAATCAGACGTATACTATTTAGACAAATATGTGGTCCAAAAGCTTTTGAGTTGAATTTTATGTGGAAATGTTTCCATTTAATCAAAGCCATTGGGTTCTGAAGTATATTATTTTTTAGAGGCTACAGAGCAGGGATTCTTTCTTTGCTTTAAGTTCTGGGATACATGTACTGAATGTGCAGGTTTGTTACATAGGTATACATGTTCCATGGTGGTTTGCACAGCAGTGATTCTTATCTCTTACTCTTGTCTGGAAAGATAGAGTAGCTGAATAGAAGATTTTGAACTTACATTGGTTGTCAGACAGATTTGACTAAAAGGAGAAAATTAAAAAGAAAAAATGTTGGCAAAAAAGTTATTTTTATATAAAATCATTAATAATTCTGACCTGCCAGATGTTTATTTCAAAAGCTTAAGTACTATGTTATATTATACTAGAGGAAAAAAGAACTGAAGTTGAGAAAAAAAACCTTAATTTTGCTGAAGCATATAATCTGAATACTACCTTCTTTTTCTGAGTTTTTAATGAAAAAGTGAACTTTATGTTAAACTTTCATTGTTTTTTTGGGGCATCTGCTTCATTGTAACTAGTCAAAAAGTAGTAGAAAGAATGGCTTTGTACATTCCATTAAATTGGTGCCTTGTTATTTTTCTAATGCTGTATATATACTATATTATATACTTTATAAAAATTATATATATTTTTTCACATAATGTAAAACACATATATGGCCCATCAGTGATTTTATTTACAGGGCTGTGGCACTCTAGAATCTTCCCACCTTTGTAGTAGAGTGCTAGTGTTTCTCAGGAGAAAAACTGAAGGTACCTTTCTCTTAACTACCTGGGCCAAACTCCCCTCTGCAGTTACATGAGGTTGGGGCTGATGCTTTGGTGGGTCACAGGTGTGGTGGAGCACATAACCCCTGCCCCCCAATTATACCAAATAAATGTGTTATATGTCCACAGCTTTTGAGTTGAATCTTAATGCATAAGTGTGTTATTTCCCCCCTCAGAATACAATGACAGATTCCACAATACTTTTGGAAGATGTACAAAAAATGAAAGATAAAGGTGAAATAGCACAAGCATACATTGGTTTGAAAGAAACAAACAGGTAAGTTGATCCTTCTTTTATTCATTTTGGTTTAACTGTATTGATCTTTAGCCTTCAAGCCAGCCTCTTGCACAGTAAAAGTGTGTATACATTCCTTTATATTAGACATTAATTGGCCTTCAAAGGGAATCCAAGGTTTCCAATGTATTTCTAGTTAAGATCTTCATTTATAATATAAGGTAATAGTATTGACAAAAGGTGTCAGGGAAAATATGCTTTAAATCAAAGGAAGATTTTTAAAATATTTAATGTCTTAGCTTTAAGGGGCTGCCTTGTGAAGAAAACCACTTGCTCAGGTTGTACTGTCTTAGGTAGTCACTATCATTTGTTATTCAGGATGGTTATTTGTGAAGGTTTGTAGGGGCAACTGCAGTTTTCAATAGTTGAAACTTAGAGTGAAGAGGAGTGATGAGGTATCTGGAATCACTTGGTGTTGGCCATGTAACTCTAAAAGGGCACCATGACTTCTAGGATAGGAGAATGAAGGCTCATATCTGGAATTCCCCTTGGCCTTACTACCACCCTCCTTTCCAGCAAAGCCTTAGTCTATTGGTCTAGGTCTCTTGATGGATAGTTTCAGGATTGGTAAGCATAAATACTTTATAAACTGAAGAATATTGCCATACAAAAAGTAAGGTGCAGTCAGCCCTAAATATCCATTGGATCCATATCTGTGGAGTCAACCAATGGAGAATGGAAAAAATTTTTTAAATTACATTTGTACTGAACATGTACAGACTTTTTTCTTGTTTCTTTTCTTTCTTTTTTTTTTTTTTTTTTCTTTTGAAATGGAGTTTCCCTCTTTCGCCTAGGCTGGAAGTGAAGTGGCACAATCTCAGCTCATCGCAACCTCCGCCCCCACCAGGTTCAAGCGATTTTCCTGCCTCAGCCTCCCGAGTAGCTAGGATTATAGGTGCCCACCACCACACCTGTCTAATTTTTGTATTTTTTTTTAGTAGAGACGGGGTTTTGCCACATTGGCCAGGCTGGTCCCGAACTCCAGACCTCAGGTGATCTACCTGCTTCACCCAAAGTGCTAGGATTACAGGCATGAGCCACTGTGCCCGGCCCTATCATTATTTCTTAAAACAAAACTATTTACAGAGTATTATAAGTAATCTAGAGATTACATATTATAAATTTTCAGGTATTATAAGTAATCTACAGATGATTTAAAGTATGTGGAGGATGTACGTGGTTATATGCAAATAGTATGCCATTTTATATAAGGGACTTGAACATCTGTAGATCTTGCTATCCAAGGGAGGACCTGGAACCCAATGGATATTGAAGGATGACTATACTTCTTATCTTCTTTTATGGACAAAGGTGGAGAATGCTTATAAAAGTATATGGTTAAACTTAAATTTTAATTTATCAGTGTAAATTATAAACATATGTTATATCTAAGAATGTGTTAATATAGAAAGAGCTGTATTGTCTCACACTGTTCTTCCATCCACTTAGCTATTCAATCACCAGTGTGCCTACTTCATGCCAGGCCCTGTGCCACGTACTGGGAATACAGTAATAAGCAAGATAAATGCGGTTCCTACTCTCACCGAGGTTATAGGCTGCTGGGGAGACAGCTGAGAGGGTTTGGACTTTATTCCAAAGATAATGGAATCCTCTGAAAGGTGTTAAGTAGGAGAATGGTGTGATGAGATTTGATTTTTGGAAAGCTAGCCCTGGCTGTTATGTTAGAGAATAGATTGCAGTAGAACAAAATTGAAAGCATAAAGACCAGAGAGTATGCCTGTAACCCAAGGATTATGGTGACTTGGGCTTGGCGGGTGCCAGTTAGAATTGACATAAATGGAACGTTTTGAAAGATACATAAGAAGATGAGGTCAGAAAAATGTTTGGCTTATTGGATGTGTGGGCGAGGGATAGAGAAGCCTGAAGGCGACTCCGTGGTTTCTGCTATCTTGGTTAGATGTGGTGATACCATTTTGTGATGGTGGGACTGGAGTGCGGGGAAATACACAGTGAAGGTGATCAGTAGATTTATACATACTGGATTTAAGGAGCCGGGAAAACATCCAGAGAAAGAAATATATTAGGCAGTTGAATATGTAAATCTGTAGCCAGGAGAATATGTAAATCTGTAGCTCAGTGTGTACTGAGATATAAATTTTGAAGTCATCAGAATATAATAATACAATGGAAACCATGTAAATAGATGAATTCTTTAGAGAGAGATGAACTTTCTAGATGTAAAGTAGAAGACAATGCCTAGAATTTGGGTTATGTAAACATAACAACAATATAGCAGGAGTAAGAACCTGGACTCCAGAGTCAGTGCTGGGATCCACTACTTACCATCTGTGTAACCTCTATGGGTATCTTACTTCTAAGCCTCTGTGTCTTCCTTTGCAATGTGGCAAATGATTTATGTTGGGTTACTAGGGAAACTAAATGAAATAGTACATGTGAAAGAATGTAGAACAGCATCTGACACTGAGCAAACACTCAAAAAATATTATGTTTATATTCTAAGTAGAAAATAAATGATTACTAACATTATCATAATTACTAATTACACATATTTTTAATAAGATGTGATACATCTCTAATATAGCAGTTTTTCCAGGTCTACAATTAATTTTTGACACAAAAAAGCTTTTAAAAATCATGTCATAGGCCGGGCGCGGTGGCTCAAGCCTGTAATCCCAGCACTTTGGGAGGCCGAGGCGGGTGGATCACGAGGTCAGGAGATCGAGACTATCCTGGCTAACATGGTGAAACCCCGTCTCTACTAAAAATACAAAAAACTAGCCGGGCGTGGTGGCGGGCGCCTGTAGTCTCAGCTACTTGGGAGGCTGAGGCGGGAGAATGGCGTGAACCCGGGAGGCGGAGCTTGCGGTGAGCCGAGATCACGCCATTGCACTCCAGCCTGGGAGCACAGCGAGACTCCGTCTCAAAAAAAATAAAAAATAAAAAAAAAAAATTAAAATCATGTCATAAAAGCTGAGAACCTTGGACATGTTCTGATTTATGTTACTGCTATAAGAATTTTTTAAACTGATATTTTTAATGTGGGAAATTATGTTTTATTAAGTTAAAAACATTCCTACCTAGAAGATTTAAAAATTCATTTTGAAAAATATTATGAAGTTTGCCACACAAAGACAGTAGCTGAAACTTTCGTTCTATATGTGTCATAACCTCTAATATAATATGTGATATATTAGATCACTTTGCTAGCCGAATAAAATATCAAAAACAGAACCTCTTTCTCACCTTCCAGTAGTTTCTTATTTTACAGGAAAAGTAACTCTACATCCTTGATTATTTTGCTTTAATTTCTACCCATTTACATGTGATGCTACATGTTACCATTTTTAAAAATTAACCAAAAATAATTTTTGTGGTAATGTCTTAAAGTTGTCATAATGAATAAAAACAGTCTTATTCACTTATAAAATGTTGAAATACTGTGTGCTGCTGTTGACCATCGTCACCTCATCACCATCCTCTGTCCTTTTGTGTTTTGCATTGTTGTTCCTTTTGCATGGAAGATCATCTGCTCTGGATTACCGTGAGTTGAATGAGGATGGAGAGCTGTGGCTGGTTTATGAAGGGTTAAAACAAGCCAACAGGTTATATTTGTCTCCTCAAAATGGAATGTTATTAATGTGTTGTTTTTCTTACTAACAGTGGCCTCCTGACTTTCACCTCTGTATTTCTTGTGCATTGATTGTCTTCTTGGGTAAATTAGTGTTAGTAATTGTGTTATTTGTCCAAAGCTTTTCAGTAAAACTGAGAACATTCAGCCAAACACCTTTTTTTTTTTTTTTCTTCAAACGGAGTCTCACTCTGTTGCCTGGGCTGGAGTGCAGTGGTACCATCCCAGCTTACTGCAACCTCTGCCTCCTGGGTTCAACTAATTCTCCTGCCTCAGCCTCCTGAGTAGCTGGGACCACAGGCATGCACCAACATGCCTGACGAATTTTTTGTATTTTTAATAAAGACGGGGTTTCACCATGTTGGCCAGGCTGGTCTCGAACTCCTGACCTCAGGTGATCCGCCCACCTCAGCCTCTCAAAGTACTGGGATTACAGGCATCAGCCACCACACCCGGTCCAAACACCTTTAAAAACCTTCATTGGCCAGGCATGGTGGCTCACGCCTATAATCCCAGCACTTTGGGGGGCTGAAGCCGGTGGATCACGAGGTCAGGAGATCGAGACTATCTGGCTAACACGGTAAAACCCCGTCTCTACTAAAAAAATATATTAAAAATTAGCTGGATGTGGTGGCAGGTGCCTGTAGTCCCAGCTACTCGGGAGGCTGAGGCAGGAGAATGGCGTGAACCCAGGAGGCAGAGCTTGCATTGAGCTGAGATCTCGCCACTGCACTCCAGCCTGGGCGACAGAGCAAGACTCCGTCTCAGAAAAAAAAAAAAAACCTTCACTACAAGATACTATTAAAGCTAAAATGGATTCATGGTGAATATAAGACACTCCCCTTCAGACACTAAAATTTGTGAATCTCTCTATTCCGAGAGTTAAAAGAAAAACAAAATTTTTCAGTTAGGGCACAAACTATTGGGGAAGAGATTAAGATTTATTACTTAGACAGTGGCTTCTCATATCCTATAGATAGATCTACAGGATATATGTGCCTATGGCAATGTGGCTACATTTTTTTTTTCTTTTCTTTTCTTTTTTTTGACACAGGGTCTTGTTCTGTCACCCAGGCTTGAGTGCAGTAGCATGATCACGGCTTAATTCAGCCTTGACCTCCTGGGCTCAAACGATCCTCCTGCCTCAGCCTCCTGAGTAACTGAGACCACAGGCATGTGCCACCACACTCAGCTAATTTTTTGATTTTTTGTAGAGACAGGGTCTCACTTTGTTGCCCAGGCTGGTATCAAACTCCTGGGCTCAAACAATCCTGCCTTGGCCTCCCAAAGTGTTGGGATTACAGGAGTGAGGTACTGCACCCAGCCTACGTTCTTATGTATTATTATCATGCTGTCTAAAAGCAAGATGAAATGCATGATTTGGCACTCTGTGTGGTTATTATGAAATTCAAATTTGTGAAACAGCAAATCAGGAGAGTTTTCTGCATTGCTATAGCTCAGAATAATTACCCAAATTCAACACGTTAAATATGTTCAGAGGAGAGAAAATAAAATTGAAACAGCAGCACCTTTCTAACACAGACATTCATCTACTCTAGTGATATTTGTCTTTGAACTCTCATTAAAATTCCATTTTAGTGATTAAATTTTTAAAATACTCAAATATTTGTTCAAGGGGCTTCTGCTTATTCTGCTTTGTTTGTTCTCATCATTAACTCTTGTCATTAACTTTGGGGTGTTATTGCTGCAGATCTTTTTGAAATTTTTTAATCACTAAAATATTTTTAGTCCACTGTTAACAGTTTGCTTGCAATGGCATCAGTTTTACTCAGCAGTTGGCAACCAAGGGACTGGAATAAAAGAATGTCTTTTCTTTCTTCATATTAGTTAGTTCTTAACCATAACTTTGCATTTGGAAAAGAGTGACTCTAGAAGCAGGGGTGCGTGGCAAAGGGAGGATGAGACTCTGGTGTTCTCACTGCCAATGCCTGGTCTGCTCTGTGGGCACAGCTGGCTGTATGTTTGCTTGAAGAAGCAATAACCACTTTGTTGGTCCTATTAATATTTGTGTTCTAAAACCACATCTTGTTAGGATTCTGTTTCTGATATGTACGTTTATGGGGAGAGAGAAGATGACAGATCTAAAATATGTGTAGGAAATTTCAGAACTATTTGTATGAATTTGGGTAAATCTGTATAGATAAGGCTGGAGTGGTGTTTCAGCCTTTCTGTCTTTCAGAATAGGAGTAAAATATAAAAATGGGAAACTGGTCCCACCCTCTGCCTGGAATTAGTAACTCTGTAGTTCTGAAGGCACATTTAGTTAGATTGGAAGTTTGTAATGTTGCCCTTTATAGTGCAGAGTTGTTTTGTGGCAAAGGTGTACTGTCTTTGCTAATTTATAAATGCAAATGGAAGGCAAATTAAAGCTGTTTTTTCCAACTGATTTTTTTTTTCACATCCTCATTTCCTATGACCGCTCCCCCCTTTTTTTTTTTTTTTTTTTTGAGATGAAGTTTTGCTGTTGTTGCCCAGGCTGGAGTGCAATGGTGCGATCTCAGCTTGCTGCAACCTCTGCCTCCTGGGTTCAACCAATTCTCCTGCCTCAGCCTCCTGAGTAGCTGGGATTACAGGCATGCACCACCACACCTGACTAATTTTTTCTATTTTTAGTAGAGACGGGGTTTCACTGTATTAGCCAGTCTCAAACTTGTCATCTCAGGTGATACGTCCGCCTCAGCCTCCCAAAGTGCATGAGCCACCGCACCCGGCCTCCTATGAACCTTTCAAAAGAACTAAAACTCTGCTGATTCTTAGGGCCTCTGAGAACTTTATATAATGCAGAAAGACACAAATGTGAGAGCATCCATTTCTATTTCTGCTTCTTGTTTAAGTTTCTTGACTTTAATCAAGCCAGAAGACATACAGATACTAAAGAGTATCTGCGTTTCCTACTCTTGCAAGTGAACACGATGCCTTACACCCGTTAGGCAGCGACTTGGGGCGTCATCTCCCCTTCCGACCTGTGTGTCCTCTCCACAGGCTCCTGGAATCCCAGCTCCAGTCACAGAAGAGGAGCCATGAGAATGAGGCCGAGGCCCTCCGTGGGGAGATCCAGAGCCTGAAGGAGGAGAACAACCGACAGCAGCAGCTGCTGGCCCAGAACCTGCAGCTGCCCCCAGAGGCCCGCATCGAGGCCAGCCTGCAGCACGAGATCACCCGGCTGACCAACGAAAACTTGGTAAGGAGAGCTGCTGGGTCCACATGCTCCTTAACCTGGCCTGCCCGACAGTCTAGTTTCTTTTTTATCAAACACAGGTTTTTTTCTTGCTGGAAAAACTCACCCCTCTGTATTTGTTACCCCTTTTACTCCAGCAGAGACAGAGTAAGGAAAATACGAATACTTTGGTAGGAAGGAAAAAGGCACGTGCACGAGTTCTATTTATCACAGAAGGCTGAGTGCTCTTAGACCTTCCCTGGAGGCAGACAGCCACCTGGGTGCAGGCTGGGTTTTTGATGGCCTTGAGGCTCAGGTGATCTGTTTCCTCCATTTCAGCTGCAGATCCTCTGCCATCCTAGGAGGTTTGTTATGTGATTGTCACAACTGCGACTGGGGACAGGCTTCTTTACCTTTGGTCCCCAAATAGCCACTGAGGCCATGCCAGGCTCCATCTCTAGCAGACAAGTACGGTTAGAGTTGAGGTTGAGAAAGGCGGTTGGCAAAACCAGCAGCGGTTTTTGGTTGATGCTGGGTGGAGCTCCCATGCCAGGGAGGTGTGTGTTAGGATTCAGGTTTACATATTTTCTGTTATTTTAAACAAAACTTGTATAACAAATGAGGAAATTGGTTTTTTCCTTGTCAGATTCTAAACCCTGGCATGGAGTCCGAGTTTTTTCTTTTCTTTTTTCTTTTTGCCTTGTTCCTTTTTTTTTTTGTCAAAAATATTTTCTAAAATATTTCTCTCAGTCACCTAATAACTTTTATTACAGATTTACAGTTTTTTGACAAATATATTTACTATATTAAAAATCCTTAAAAAGTGATAATTTCACATTTCTATATAAAGTCTATATTGTAGTGCTAGCCTGATTTTGAGAAAAGTTGTTTAGGATTGATGGTGATTTGTGTCTTTTTTATTTTTTTATTTTTTATTTTTTATTTTTTTTCAGATGAAGTCTCACTCTGTCACCTAGGTTGCTGGAGTGCAGTGGTGTGCTCTCAGCTCACTGCAAGCTCTGCCTCCCAGGTTCAAGTGATTCTTCTGCCTCAGCCTCCCAAGTAGCTAGGATTACAGGCATGCAACCACCATGCCTAGCTAGTTTTTTTTTTTTTTGTATATTTAGTAGAGACAGAGTTTCACCATGTTGGCCAGGTTGGTCTCGAACGCCTGTCCTCAAATGATCCACCCGCCTCAGCCTCCCAACGTGCTGGGATTACAGGCATGAGTCACCATGCCTGGAGGCTTTTTCTTTTTTTTTTTTTTTTTTTTGAGACAGAGTCTCGCTCTGTCGCCCAGGCTGGAGTGCAGTGGCCCGATCTCAGCTCACTGCAAGCTCCGCCTCCCGGGTTTACGCCATTCTCCTGCTTCAGCCTCCTGAGTAGCTGGGACTACAGGCGCCTGCCACCTCGCCCGGCTAGTTTTTTTTTTTTTTTTTTTTAGTTGAGACGGGGTTTCACCGTGTTCGCCAGGATGGTCTCCATCTCCTGACCTCGTGATCCGCCCGTCTCGGCCTCCCAAAGTGCTGGGATTACAGACTTGAGCCACCGAGCCCGGCTGTCTTTTTTAAATTAACATTTTTAATGACCTATAATAAAATAGTATGAATTTCCTCTGAAGATTTAACAATCTGAATTATCCCTCCATTACTCCATTAGTGATAATTTACATTACAAATAGTTTTCTAGTGTCATTTATTCAACTATCTTTTATATGAATTAAAAGCAAAACGCAAAGCTATTCTTTTCACAGTCTGTCTGTCTGTATGAGGCTCCACTGTGGGAATGAGGGAGGAGGGAATGAGGGAGGAGGGAATGAGGGAGGAGGGTGGGGGCGGTGTGTGGGCTTTTTCCAAAGTGACTGAAATCTCACTAATTTGTGGGGAAATTTTTCTGAATCATAAAATATTTTTGAAGTGTCATTTTACAACGCTCAAGTATATTGTTGCTTAAATTAAACTAATGATGCTTTGATGACTAAGTATTACCGAATATACTGAAAAATATAATGAGTTGATTGATTGGCATACAAATTCTGTGCTTTAAATTATTGTTTTAAAATACAAGGTGAAATCGTGAAATAAAGATGCTTCTGGGTGGCAGATTTCCAGGGTTTTTTTCACTAAGTTGGTCAGACATTTCCCTTGCAACCTTGTTTGCAATATTAATTTTCTTGGCAATTTTTCATAGCTAATACAAAAAATAGACTGAGCCCCTATATTCTAAGCTAAGAGAGCCCAGTTAATGAATTTGAGTTTGGGGAAAACTCTTTGTAGGTCAACTGCTTCTCCTGCCATTATTCTGACTACTAATTCAGGAGGATGGATTCAAACATAAGTACAGGAAATGATACACTTTTTCAAAATCATTGTTTTCTTAATCTTAATTGTGCATTTCTGTAAGAAATACTTGTGCAAGATATTAAAGCCCAGCAGGAGACCTGGGCTTAGTGTTCTTGAAACTCTACCTTGCCCACCTACCTACCACCAACACAAAACACAAAAATGATTTTTCTACCTCATCTAGTGAACAGGCTTCACAGGCCTCCCCCATGCTGTCTTTCAGCGAAGGAAGATGCACAGCTTCCCACCAGCCTCTCCAACTTCACGCGCTAACATTGCTATTATTCTCACTTTTATTATATTTGCCTCCCCTATTCTTGCCACTGCTGCTGGCAGCAAAAAAAAAAAAAAGGGTGCAGCAAATTGTGAGCATCATGCGTGGGGGAGGCTGGGAGTAAAAAGGCAGGAGATTGGAGGAGGGAAATGACAGCCTTATCTGGGCCTGCTAAGTGATGGCATCCTGGCCACAGCCTCTTTCCTTTGATCACACAAGAAACATCTGTACATGTATAATTATAATAGTCTATACTAGAAAGATAAAAGGGTAATGGAAGGTGACAAATCAGAGCCTTTCGAGTATATATAGTTTCACTATTTGTGTTTTAAAATATTTTAAAATTGATTTTGCTGAAAGATAGCATTCCCCTCAAAGACACAGACAAAAACAAATATCCATTGTGCCTGTTTTTTCAGTATTTTGAGGAATTATATGCAGATGAACCTAAGAAGTATCAATCATATCGGATTTCCCTTTACAAGCGGATGATTGTATGTAAAACCATAGTGCTTTTCCACTGTCTTCCTCGCTACTTCTAGCCCTCTGTAACTGAAGAGCACACCGCTGCCTGCCCCCTCCCAGGAAGTCTCTTCAAATTTTTCACGAAACCTGTTTCTCCCCACAGCTGTCTTTTAGCCAGTGGTGTCACCTCTATCAGTGTCCTGAGTCCATTGTTATGTTTGGTTTGTTATTAACACTAGGCTTACAGTGTGATGGAAGCAAAATGTGATTTGAAACATCACGTAAAATCCAAGAAGCACAACTTAACACTTTGAAGAGATAGCAACTATTCCCTTGAATGGTTGGCCTAGTAGCTAAATCTACTCCTGTCTAAACTGGAAAATGAATATTTGTATTTGGAATGCCTTTCTTCTCCATAATCTGAATAAAAACCACACGCATCATTGCTGACTCATAGCCCTTCTAAGCTCTTTCTGAGCCTTCTGTTGTCCACTTTCTTTTTGATTATTGAGTTTTTAACCATGCCTGTCATTTGAGCAAATTCTTTATTAAATAGCCAATAATCATGGACTTTTTTTAACCTTCCTCCTTAAGTGTACTGCTTTTGTTTCTCTTTTTGCATAAAGCATTCATAAATACCCCTTTCTTCTGTATAAGCAAAATTATATCACCTGCAAGATTTTATAGATGCCTTATGCCACTTGCCACTTTGGTCCTAGGTAAACAGACCACTCTTTATCCTGTTCTTTGTGATTATTTTTTTCAACTTAACTTTTAATTCCCAAAACTTCTGAACTCTTCTTAAGTTTCAAGGCTACTCTTAGAATCTCATAGGGTGGCTCTCATAGAGACAGTGCTTCACACATGGGGAGTGTCAGTTCCTACCTAAGTTCAACCATTCTTCTCACAGACCTTTTGTGCATTCATGAAAATTTATTTTTGCCTAGTCAGTCTTCCTTTAAAAAAAAAACATTCTACTGGAATAACAATACATTTTACAAAGCATTCAGTTGATTTTCCCACATGGAGTCTACTGGAAAGACTCCGCGGTGAGCCTGCTGTCCATCACGCTGTAAAGGATTTTACTGCGTTGTATATTTTAACATATGGCTTTTATTGTAGCTGCATTTCCCATGCCTGCCAGTTTTAGCCAGGTGGTGGCTCCACCAACGAGCTTTTCTGGAGCTTTTATGTAAAACTAACAGTGTTGTTTCTGTGATATGTGTCTGTTTTCCCTTGATGCATTTTAGAAGACCTGCTTCAATCTTTCTGATATATTTCTCTTTTGGATCTTTAGGATTTGATGGAACAACTTGAAAAACAGGATAAGACGGTCCGTAAACTGAAAAAGCAATTGAAAGTATTTGCCAAAAAAATTGGTGAACTAGAAGGTATTTAAACATGTTTTTATGACAGTTGCTGAGTCTTGGTTTGAGTCTTGGCCTAAAGACTAGTCTTTAGGCTATATAAGTGGCCTAATGAGGTTTGCATGCAAATATTAGGGATAATAACAAAATAGGACTTTTGGCAAACCTAACCTCTGTCAAGTAGAATTTTACATTTTTAGATGAAGAAAAGTGTTCTTTTTCATGGTAGTAATAATTTACAGATTTTACTCTGTAAGCATCTAATGAATATCTTCTATATGCCAGACAATGTGCTAGGCAGTATAGCATAGGAGTTAAGAATGTGGATTCTGGAGTCAAGCTTCTTGGGTTCAAATCCTAGCTCTTCTACTTATTAATCATATGATATTGGCCAAGTTTCTGAACCTCTGTATGCCTCTACTTTCCCATCTGTTAAATTAGAAAGATAATAGCATCTATCTGACATGGTTTATAAGGATTGAATGAGCTATTAGGTTGGTCCAAAGGCAATTACTTTTAATGGCAGAAACCGCAAATGCCTTTGCATCAACCTAATAAGTATATTACACTTAGAAGAGTTATCAACACATAGTAAAAATGCTTCATGCGACTTAGTTATTAGTTACTACTATTCTTAGTATTAGGGATACTAAGATTAGTATGACAGAGTCTGTCCTCAAAGAACTTACAGTCTAATGGGGGAAAAAAAGAGAAGTAAAAAAGAAAAATATAAATTATGATAAAGAAATAAGATTTTAAAAAACATCTCATGATTTCTATATGATGAAGATGAAAAAACTCCTTGAGAAATAACCAAATATCAGTTGTTGTTATTATTTATATAGAAATGAATCTCATCTTTTCTATTAGTGTGTTTATTTGTTAAGAGTTATAGGTACAGGGATCTAGCAGTGAACAAGACTAAAGCCAAACTCTTTTTTTTTTTTTTTTTTTTGAGACAGAGTCTTACTCTGTCGCTGAGGCTGGAGTGCAGTGGTGCAATCTCGGCTCACTGCAACCTTTGCTTTCTGGGTTCAAGCAATTCTTCTGCCTCAGCCTCCTGAGTAGCTGGGATTACAGGTGCATGCCACCATGCCCAGCTAATTTTTGTATTTTTAGTAGAGACAGGGTTTCACCGTGTTGACCAGGCTGATCTCAAATTCTGACCTCGTGATCCACCCACCTCAGCCTCCCAAAGTGCTGGGATTATAGGTGTGAGCCACTGCTCCCAGCCTAAAGCCAAATTTTAAGGTTATTTCAGTGTTCTCACTGCTTAAGGGATTTTGAGACACTTTTTGGAATTGCCTTCAAACCTGTGTGAAATGTTGATCATTTTCTCTCATTGTCATTCTGCATCTAATTCTTGCTTGGTTCAAACAGTGAAGATTCCCCATCACTGAGGATGTTCAAAAGAATCTATCATGATTAACTCTAAGTGTGGTTTTCATTCCTCCAACATACCAGGCCTTGTCATAATTGCTCCTTCTGTTTGGTCATCCTGCTTCTCCTGGTTAAGTCCTGCTCAGCCTTTGAGACCAGAGTCATATGTCACATCCTCAAGAGCAGCCTTTCCTGATTACCCAGACAGACGTTATGATTCTGCTCTCCGTGTACCACAGTTTGGCTGACATCTTTTATGGTCTTCAATATGTCATATTTTTAGCAATTTTTCTGTTTGAATTACTGGCTTCCATAATAGACTCTGAGCTTCCTGAGCATAGGAAACATCTCTATTTCCCTTGGTTTTCACAGCACCTAGCATAGTGTCGACCTATCTCATAGTCATTCCATAAATGTTTGTTGAGTGAATGAGTAAGTTTCAGAAATATTTATAACATGGCAACATCGACATTTACTTTGTAAAGGATATTACTCTGTTGGATGTACAAATATTGAAATATTTGTTTAGAAATCAGAAAGATTATTTTATAGTCATACTTTATATATAATCCTTTAGCATTATGTGAGTCATGTATTACATTAAAATTTGAGCCTCTAAATCACACAATCTCACACAAGCTATAATGTCTATTAGCAGAACTTAAAAATCTTTATTCAGAGAACTGTTTGCACTTTGCACTAATTATATCATGAGATGATAATCAGACAGCAGAGTATTTGCTTGAAAAAAACAGATTTTAAGTGTATTGACATGTGAGATTCTTTTTTTGTTCAACTCCTAATGATTCCTTTGCCATACTTTAGTAAATTTTGATAAACAGAAAAGCCATTCATTATTTTACATAATTTTTTATTAGTTTTTTTGATATGTATATTTTTAATTGAAGAGACAGGTTAGACTATTTTAAGATATTACTACTCTTAAGCCATTGTCAGTCAGAAATCAACCTCATCATTTAAACTATCCAGATAGCTATAAAGCTATCAGTAGCATTTGAGAATAGCAATTCATAGATCAAACAAACATTATAATAGTTCTTAAGAAGAGTTACATTTTGAGTTAAGTGATACATATCTAGAGGATGAAATGAAATAGATTTATGTGACTTGGGCACTTGCTGAGTGCAGTGTCCCTGCTTCTACCCCAAATGAAGAGAATCAAGGTGATACTTTTCATCCTCGTATGTCCCTGTTACACAGAAAGTATGGCCACCTTCTAATAACTAAACGTTGTTTTATACTTTTCTTTAAATGTATTGCAATACACTTAAATCCTTTTGGTTTAAAATAGCACAACTCTTGCCTCCTCCTACAAACTACATTTAATTAAGGAGGCTTTTTAAAAAACCAACAGAGACTTTTAAAAAAATGCTAGCATGTATAATTTTTTAGCAGAAACTATATAGCTAAATGAAGAGAGTTTCAAACTTTAGTCTGCTTTGTGCTATATTGTCATCCATCTTAATATTCATAGAATCAAGAAATTAAGACCTGAAGGGATTCTAGAAATTAATTATTTCATAAGAGGAAAAAACTAAGGCCTGTAAGTGACCCATGTCTGCAGCAGGTGAGATGGCAGGACTAGAACACACACCTTCTGAGGGCCACTGATTTCTCTCCTTTGTGTCAGATTTTCCCACAGAAATTTTCTGCTGTTAGGAATTTATCTGATTGTCTCAGACTTGAGATGAAGATCTTCCTGGTGCCAAACTAAAGTAAATTTTTTTAAAACTTTCCAATTTTCTTTCCTTTTTGAGGACAAAATGGTTCCCTCAAGTTTATAAAGAATATAGAAAATGAAACTAGAGTCTTGGTTCAGGCCTTCCTAGAAGAATTGATCACTGGGCTCCTCAGTCCCTTTGTGCTGCTATAACAAAGTACTTGAGACTGGGTGATTTATAAAGAACAGAAATTTATTTCTCAGAGTTCTGAAGGATCAAGGCACTGGCAAGTTCGGAGGATCTGGTTTCTGCTTCCAAGACGGCAGGTGCCTTGTTGCTGGATCCTCCGAAGGGGACGAATGCTGTGTTCTTACATGGCAGAAGGCAGAAAGGCAAAGGGCTTAGCTAGTTGCGTATTTATTTATTTATTTATTTTGGAGGTGGAGTTTTGCTTTCATCACCCAGGCTGGAGTGCAGTGGTGTGATCTCGGCTCACTGCAACCTCTGCCTCCCAGGTTCAAGCGATTCTCCTGCCTCAGCCTCCCAAGTAGCTGGGATTACAGGCATGTACCACCATGCCTGGCTAACTTTTTTTTATTTTTAGTAGAGATGGGGTTTCTCCATGTTGGTTAGGGTGGTCTTGAACTTCTGAACTCAGGTGATCTGCCTGCCTTGGACTCCCAAAGTCCTGGGATTACAGGCATGAGTCACTGTGCCTGGCCAACATTTTATTTTAATTAGTGGATAATACTGCTAAACCAATCAAGGTTATGTTGAACTGACATCTATATTTCATTTGTGAGCTTTGCAAAGACTTAAGTCCCTAGGGAGAATTCAGAGGCAGAGAGAAAATTTTTAATGAGAGTATGGTAAATTTTATCTGACATTTTTATACAGCACCAAAAATGTCCTGGTTAGAGATTTTGCAAAAGGAAAGCTTCCTTTTAAAACATAACTTTCTTAGTAAAAGTATCCATCGTATTTCACAAATTCTGAGAGGCACAGTGTTTCTCATTTTAACATCTCTGAAATTGGGGTGTATCTTACAATTGTTGATGGATTATAGTTTAGTTGGCAATTTTTTTTAGTGTTACATAAAATACTGTATTTCATAACCGATAGCATCAAAGATTTGATAAATCAGTAGGTTTAAAATATGCTCTTTGGGTTACATGGAGTCCAAATATGTGCATTTATTGATAAACCTGGTGTGTTGAACTTGTTTTCTCCCAGTTTCCCCTTTTGGAATTGTACATGCAGCTTAAAGTTACTAGTGGCATAGATGGCAGGGGTTTTATTATTTTGTTTTTTACACGCAGCTGCAGGTTTATGATCTGTAGAGGCCACCGTGTGCTGCTTCAGAGGTCCTTGTGGTATTATGTTTAAACTGACACCAGAAATTACGTAAAACCAAATAGCTTGAGTCTCCTCTTCTCTTGTATGGAAGAATACACTTCAGAGTTAGTCCCGTGGCTTTCATACTGGATCATGCATATGAAAAACTAGATTATGGGAGATGGCCATAGCCCTGATCTGTCCAATCACAATCTGACCACTCTTTAGATATCATAGTGTTGCTGGATGGTGGTGACTTCACCTAAACCAGATTTTCAGCGCTGATAGTCCCAGTGTGTGCTGCTGCAGCATGAGGTGGACGGTGTGTCACCAGGCTCCGTGCCACATAAGCAAGAGCACTGGCAGGTACTGATGTTCTCTGTGATAACCTCTTCCTGCGGGACCGGCTTCTCAGAACTAACCCAGGAAATTACCCAGAGTGGCACAAGAAGCACTACTGACACCTCGTGGAGTCAGCAATATTAAACTTTCTAATGTTTTTGCATCTGATCTGCATTTTGTTTGAGAGCTATCTCAGAACTCAAACTTAATCTGCCCTTAAACAAATCTCTTAACCACTCTCCCTCCCTGTAGATAAAAGGGTAAAAAACCTGGTTACTAGCCTGTATCTCCACAGCGGCTGTGATAACTCATATGTCCCTTTACTTTTCGTTAGATTTCCCACTCAAGTCTCAATTTTGAGATGAAATTGGAGACCTTTTTTTTGAACCGTTAGCATAATTCTTCTCTAGCTGCTGCCCTTGACAATAGTGACTGTCTTTAACATCTGAAAGCATTGTAAACCAGTGGTTGTACTTCATTGATTGCAATTTCATAAGTAGAATTTTTAACATTCTATTAAAAAGAAATAAAAAATAATAACATTTAGGAAATCATACTACATAGAGATAGTTTATGTGTTCATGATTTCTCTGGGAATGTGGGTGGCAGGAGAAAATTAGGTCTTTGCCATATGAGTCCTTTGTGAAAAATAATACATTTTGGACCAAGTGGTATGAAGAAACACTCTTCTACCAGCTATCTGTATGTGTTTTGAACTGATTGTAATAATACATTTAAAGTAAATATTCTTGTGCTTTTAATGACTAAAGTCATTGAGCCAAGAGCAAGGGGGAATTGTTTCTGCTCCTTCTGCCCCTTTGTAGGATACTGATTGTTCCTCCTGTGAATTAAAGTCAAAATATGTTTAATCATTTCTGATTAGTATCAATTAATTAACAAATCTGTTAAACCACTTACTTTTTGGACATTTAATCTTATTAAAAAGTAAACCTTATTACATAAAAAAGGTTTTGGATCATGTAAGGTTATTTGATGTTAATTTACAGTTAGGCAGGTGTGGCTTTCAGAGTAAGATTACCATATAATTTTGCCATCTGTTCACCCAATTTTAACGAAAAAAAATGAAGAGGAGGCAATTAAGTGGCAAATATGGCAAGTTTCAGTTGTTGTAGAATGCATTCAAAATTATAGGAACTTGGAGACCTCTCATGTTTTTTATATGGAAAACATTTTCTTCTCCTTTCTTACTTCTCATAAAGTGGGCCAGATGGAGAACATATCCCCAGGACAGATCATTGATGAACCCATTCGACCAGTCAACATTCCCAGGAAAGAAAAGGATTTCCAAGGAATGCTGGAATACAAGAAGGAGGATGAGCAAAAACTTGTTAAGAACCTGATTCTGGGCAAGTATTTTCTGCATTGGGTAAAAGTTCCTCTGGCACATGGGTCAATGGTGGGAAAAACTAGTCTCTAATTTTTGAGATATTCAGCATAGGTTTCATTAGACATCATCATGTACCATGTATTCTAGTGTTGCAGTAGTGTTCTGACCACACCAAGCACTTTCAGTCCAACTGCAGGGACACATGCCTCAGACCCACCTACAAGGATTGCTCAAGATCAGGTCTTCTCAGCCCTGGCTGAGATTCATTAGAATCACCTGGAAGCTTTGACCCATACTGATGTATCTCTCCCTCTTGCCCAGTTAAATAAAAATCTCTATAGAGAAGAACCTGGCAATGTCTAGTACTTTAAAAGAAAAAAAAAAGAAGGAAGGAAGGAGGGAGGGAAGGGCGGAAGGAAGGAAGGAAGGAGGGAAGGAAGGAAGGAAGGAAGGCTGAAGGAAGTACGGAAGGAAGGACGGAAGGAAGGAAGGAAGGAAGGAAGGCAAACAAACCCCTCAAGGTCGGCCTCGGGAACATAGCAGGACCGCATCTCTCCAAAGAAAAGAAAAAAATTACCCAGGTGTTGGTGCATGCCTGTAGTCCTAGCTACTCAAGAGGCTAAGGTGGGAGGATCATGTAAGCCCAGGAGTTCAAGACTACAGTAAGCTATGACTATACCACTGCACTCCATCCTGGGCTACACAGCAAGAGTCTGTCTCAAAAATAAAAATAAAAAGCTTAAGAGATTCTCAAGTGTAACCACAGTTGAGCACAACTGCTCTAGGCCATTTAGGTTCCCGAATTTCAGTTTTTCCTTACTCCCCTAGAAAGGTTTGCAACTAAATAGGTCAAGTACAGCAGTGTAATAATAGGGAAGAAACAAAAAAAGGAAAAGATTCTAACAAAGGAAGGAATGGACAGAACAAATGAGATGGGAGTGGAAAAAGCATTTCAGAATAGCACACTGCCTTTAAGATTGGGTCTGAGCCCACCGGCTTTGCAAGAAGACTTTTTAGAGGGTGGTGGTAAATGATTAGAGTGCACACACCGTAAGCTGTGAAGTGAAAATCCTAAAAACCTCTCCTTTCAGCCTTTGCACAGCATTCCTCCCGCCAGGTGTCAAGGTGACAGCAATGGGGTTGGCACTTATACCTGATTGAATGTTCCTGGCATTAAACTTAGTACTATATATAGTTGCACAGGTGCTTAAGTTTCAACATGAATTTCATTTAGCAAAAATGTTAAGGAGCCACTGGTTTTTAAGCACAGAATTAACAGATTTATCAATTCAGCAAATGTTTAATGAACTCTTATGTGCCAAGCATTTTCTAGGTAATGAGCAAAGTGAAGTACCCAGTCTTACAAAGTTTACATTCCAGTGGAGAAATAAAGAAAACAAAATAAACAAATATGTGATGGAATAAAAAGAATAAAGAGTGAAGGCAGGTGTATTGGTTTGTGTAAAATTGTCAGGAAACACTCTTTGGTAAGGTGATCTTTGGACAGACACCAAAGGAAGTAAGCGAACAAGTCATGCTAATATCTGAGGAAAGAACATTCAAGGCAGAAAAACAGTAAGCACGTAGGCCCTGGGCAGGGAGCATACCTGGCATGTTTAACCAACAGCAAGGAGACCCATTTGACTGGAGCAGAGTGAGCTGGAGTGGGGAAGGGGAATAGGGCCAGATCCCATGGACTATGGTGAGGATTTTGGCTTTTATAAATGCATGACATGAGAAGCTGCTTGAAGGATTCTCAGAACAAAAGTGACATGATCTGACCAACATTTTCTGAAAGAATGGTTCTGATTGTTGTATGGAAAATGCACTTACTGGGGAGCGAGAGATGAATTAAGCCAGTTAGGGAGCTATTGCAGCAGCCCAGCAGGAGATGATGGTGGCCTCCATGGGACATCTGTAGCTGTTAGAAGCAGTGAGAAGTAGCTGGATTTTGGACGTATTTTGTAGATAGAACCAACAGGGTTTGTTGATGGATGGATATGTGGTACAAGAAGAGAAAGGAGTCAAAAATGAGGATGAGGTTTGTAATCTAGGGTACTGGAAGACTGGAGCTGCCATGTATTTACTAAGATGGGGACAACTTCCAAAAAAGGAGGTTCGTTAGGGAAGCAAGAATTTGGTTTGGGAGAGGCTTAGTTTCATGTGCCTGAGTAGAGTTGTCAAGAAGGCGGTTGATAGTGAGACTGGAGTTCAAGGGAAAAGTCAGCGCAGGAGATATCAGTTTGGGAGTTGTCATTACATAGACATGCCCCACATTCCAGAATTTTTCTGCTTAAAGAGCTATTAAAATACACTTTTTATATTACCTACTTACCTTGAATGATGGAACTCTTACATGACAACTGTGCTTTTATATCTCACAATGCATGCCTTGTGAAAATTTTCCATGTTATATAAAATTATTATTTTTTCGTTTTTTTAGAACTGAAGCCACGTGGTGTAGCAGTCAATTTGATTCCAGGATTACCGGCATATATCCTGTTTATGTGTGTTCGACATGCTGACTACCTGAATGATGATCAGAAAGTAAGGTCGTTGCTAACATCAACAATTAACAGTATCAAAAAAGTATTGAAGGTCAGTTCCTGTTCAACAAAATTCTCATCATGAATTGTTAATGATGACAGAATCTGCACTGATTGCTTTTCCTTCCTTAGAGTTTAGCTAAGTTGCTTGTTACTAACTTTCCAATTTTTATTTACTTATTTATCTATTTTGAGCCAGGGTTTTGCTATGTCACCTAGGCTGAAGTACAGTAGTGCAATCTCAGCTCAACTGCAGCCCCAGTGCAACCCCAGGATCAAGCGATCCTTTCAGCTCAGCCTCCCAAGTATCTGAGACCACAGTTGTACGCCACCATGCCCAGCTAATTTTTTATGTTTTGTAGAGACAGGGTCTCACTGTGTTGCCCAGGCTGGTCTCCAATTCCTAGGCTCAAGTGATCCTCCCCCTTCAACTTCCCAAAGTACTGAGATTACAGGCGTGAGCCACTGTACCCAGCCACTTTTCGGTCTTGAGTGAAAACTTCCACTGGAGGAAATGTTCTTCCTTGAACATGTCTGTCTGCCTTCTTTCAAAACAGGGCTCAAGTTGAACAGTAATCAAAATCAACTTGACATAACTGCATTTAATTGTGCAGTAAACTAAGTTTATTCATGGACAGATATAGTTTGAGGTTTTACTTAGAACTAAAAAATATTTAGTAGAGTTCATATATACAGGGAATGTGATGCTGAAATTAAAATAGATGTTAAATAAGTTTAAGATATGGCTCATTCATATAAAAAGATGTCTGATAAAATATTACAATTTTTCTTCCAACTTTTTCTCCACCTCACCCCATAATTTTCCCTGTTACCTAAAATGCCTGGTTCCATGTGGGAAGCAACACACAGATGCTAATCAGAGAGGAGACTTGGAAAAGACAGCAAAGTTATATAACTGAGCAGAAAGCCTACACAACTCAGTAGTCACTGAGTCACTTGCATAATCCCCCTCTTGACTCCAGAGAAACAGTGAGCACAGGCTTAGTTTTAACTCAGTGTTGCTGTGAGGAGCTAAGATCATGTGTTCCAGGTACTTTGCTTTCGGATTATCAAACTTAATGAGAGCTTTTAGGGTAAAGATAAGTGGATAGTCAGCATGCCACTCTTTCAAATCTAAGACTTCTTTTATGAACTTAAAAAAAAATTAGGTAAAACATACATAACATAAAATTTGCCATATTCACCATTTTTAAGTGTACGGTTATGTGGCATTAAATGTGTTCACACTGTTGTACAGCTATCACCACCATCCATCTCCAGAGCTTTTTCATTCTCCCCAACTGAAACACAGTACCCATTAAATGCTAACTCCCCATTCCTCCCTCCGTCAGCCCTGGGGAGCAAACTTTTGATAAATGCTGGTTCTCTGTTGGTCCCTATTGTGCAGATACTTTCTGTAGTTAACATTCTACAGTGGTTACTAAAGCATGAAGTTTCTGAAGATTTAACAGTTAAAAGTTGATGAATGTCTTCCCAACATAACTCATTTTATTTTGAGTGCGTTGATGCAATATTGTACTTAGATAAACTACAAGTTTTGCTACTTGTTAGACCAACTCCTAGAGAGAGAAAAAACTAAATCATAAAGTTTTCTTTCTCTCATCATAATTGCAAGAAGATACTTATCTGGTTTGACTATTGTACCAAATTCTGTAAAGATTAAAAGTGAGTGGGCACTAGAACATAACACTCTTTAATACCATTTAAAATTAATGTGCATTTGTCTCACATCCCAGTTTTGAATTGTATATTTGTGTTGCATACCTGTTTCAACTTTGGCAACTGGTTTTTTGCCATCGGCCCTAAGCAGCATAACTAGCCGAAGATGTGTAGAGAATCCATAGTTTTTAGCTTATGATCTTTTCTAATAAATCAAAAACTGCAAATAGCTTTGAGTTCAACTTGTTTTTCCTATGGGATAGAGTAGGAACTAACATGGATTTATTAATTTTGATCAAATACAGCTTGTTTATTGCAAAAAATATTACTTCGACAAACTCTATCTAGTAACCTCTCTTAGGTAAAGAGTTGGCATTCTATTTTAATGTTTTTTTAATTTCCAAAGAAGCAAATGTTCTTTTATTTTGAAGTAATATAGAGTATCTCATTTTCATGAGGACAGAGGATACCCTTAGTGTTCAAATTGTATTTGTTGAGTTATTTTGTTTAAAAGTGAGCTGGGTGCTGTGGCTCATGCCTGTAATCCCAGCACTTTGGAAGGCAGAGGTGGGAGGACTGCTTGAGCCCAGGAAATTGAGACCAACCCTGACAACACTGCGAGACCCCATCTCTACAAAACATAAAAAAATTAGCCAAGCATGGTGACGTGTTCCTTCAGTCCCAGCTACTTGGGAAGCTGAGGTAGGAGGATCGCTCGAGCTTATGAGGTCAAAGCTGCAGTGAGCCATGATCACACCACTGCACTCCAGCCTGGGCGACAGACAGAGTGAGTCTCTGTCTCCAAAAAAAAAAAAAAAAGTGGCTTAGCAAAGGCTGGAGCCCACTAATGAAAACAGATGCTGGATTATTTCTAGAATGAAGTCTTCTCCTTAGGTTTTAATCACCTTTATCTGGTAACTGTTTAGTATACGTGCCGTTACATCCAGCTGGGACTATTCTGAGGATCTCTGCAGTTTGATTTGTGTAGACGTCAGTGAAGACAGTCTAGATTGGTGCTTTAGTGACGCTCTCCCATAGCCTGACAGTGACCAGCACATTTTCCCAATCTGCATTCATTGCTTTTGTCAGCTTAGGCCAGAGCCTCCGCTAGGAACAGTTGTAATCCAGATTTTTGGAAGAGGCAGAGTTATTTTTAGTCAAATCTGCACTTAAACTGTAGGATGATTTTCCGTGTTTGGGAATGTAATAAAATTGTATTTACTGGCAGTAAATAATTTATTATTTTATTTATTTATTCACAGTCCTCTGACATTGGAAGACTACATAGCTAGGTCTTTCGGATATTTACTTAGTGGTAAAGTCAGGACCTGAGTTCAGTAATTCTGTCTCAGCTGAAAAGACTTAGTTAGGTTTGATATCCTCTAGGATTTTTTTTCTTAAAAGTCTTTTTAGGGGAGTATTCTACAAAATTCAAGGGTGCTTTGTACTTTCTTAAAAAGGTGATTTTATTTATGTAAAAAAAAAGATGAGAAACCCATCTTTCCCCATGATATATCCTGTGCACGTTTACTGCATAAAGCCACTACCAAGAAACCAAAGGCAGGTATTCTCACACAGCTTCTAAGAACCTGGGTTTTGTTGTGATATGGTAGTAGAGTTATTGGAATATATTATTTCATGCAAAAAAAAAATGAGCTTCTAAGACCATTTAATGCTAGGCACCTGTCCTAGGTAAACTATTCTGGTTTTCCTTTGCAAAGTTTTCTGAGAAAAAGTGTAGGCAAACATTGATATTTCTGTGACTTCCCATATATAAACTGGGATTAGTTCATCCAAATGGTTTAGTTGACAAATGCATGGTCCTTCCAAGTATGTCTGCCATGAAGCTCCTGGGAAGTATTCCCAGCCCTCACAGCTTTTTCAGGCACAATGAGTCTCTCTTCTTCCTGCCACGGTAGCCCAGTCCTGGTGAAGAGCCAACCAGCTTTCCCCTGACTGTACTGCTCATCGCAGGACTTCCTCCATCTCATCTCTGGATTCACAGCTCAGAAATTTTGTCTTACCCTTGACAAGATTTTTAATCTAGTCTGGGTTTAAGTGCTTCAAATTCTCTATCACAATATTAGTTATTCCTCTTTCTGCTTTTAGTTCTGACTCCCATCATTAACCCCGAGACGGACATGAGGTTGGGTCAGCGGTGGCTAGGTGAATTTTTTTTTTTTTTTTTTTTTTGAGATAGAGTCTTGTTCTGTCTCTAGGCTGGAGTGCAGTGGCGCAATCCTGGCTCACTGCAATCTCTGCCTCCTGGACTTAAGTGATTCTTCTACCTCAGCTTCCCAAGTAGCTGGGATTACAGGCATGTGCCAGCATGCCCAGCTAATTTTTGTATTTTTGGTAGAGATGGGGTTTCACCATGTTGGCCAGGCTGGTCTCGAACTCCTGACCTCGGGTGATCCACCCACCTCGGCCTCCCAAAGTGCTGGGATTACAGGTGTGAGCCACCGCACCCGGCCAGGTGAATTTTTTTCTGCTTAAAGGAACAGCTAAATTCACATCGGTTTAATTTTCTATGCCAAAAAAGTGAATGGTAAGCAAAGCAACAACTAATGAACCTGGTGGCTGACATTCTGCTAGCAATGACATAAGACTTTACAATTGTAATGTGATCTATTTTTATAATTGTTTATAATGGTAACTGAAAGAAATGGGTCTTTTGGTATCTGTTCAATTTTTTTTAGGTTATTTCCCTAAGGAAAAGGCAAATTTAGAATTATTCTCTCTTTCAGAAAAGAGGTGATGATTTTGAAACCGTCTCCTTCTGGCTCTCTAACACATGCCGATTTTTGCACTGCTTGAAGCAGTACAGTGGAGAAGAGGTGAGAAAACCTTGATTACAAAACCAGCATGCTATACTTTCTCTGACCTTTTTAAGGAAAAATTTAAAAGCACAAAATGTTTAACCATTTCTTTATTTAGAAACCCAAATTCAGAGGTGGCTTGGAAGTTCATTGCTTTGTTCAATGTTCACTCTCTATGAAACAGTGATTTGGAGAATGACAGCTTCTTCTTTACATTATGAGAAAGCATAGAGAAAATAAAATGAGCATTGGTCAGTGAATAGTTACCAGAAGTGAAACTTTTTGTCAGTATGTTTTAGTGGGCATTTCAAGAGCTAGTATCAGAATAGTGAACTATTTAAAGAAACTAATCAATTTTGGCTTGCCACAATACCTTAAAAGGTGATCAAAGATCATGTCTTTCAATTTGTCCAAAAAAATCTCTATTGTTTTTGTTTGTAGGGATGTGTTCATTAGTTGTTTGATAGACTTCAAATATTTCAAAACTATGTAGAATGTTAATAATGATCATTAAGGGCTGCTTAGTATGTGTCAGACAGCACTTACTATACATGGTGTTATTTATGATCATTAATTCTTACAGCATCTCTGTGAGGTAGGAATTATAGCCCACTTTTACAGATGAGGAAGCCAAGGCTCACTGGGGCTCATTGATTTGCCCAAGTCCTCTTGGCCACAAGGAGCAGAGCTGGGATCCTGGATCTGGCACCGCTGAGGGCCCATGACCCTAACCAACTGCCCTCCATGCCTCCCATCCCTTTGCCAGGAGGGCAGCAGAGAAGGTGCCCAGTAGCATTTCCCGAGCACCCCAAGACCCAGGCCTGTCCTGGCAGATGATGGGAAACACAGAGATGAGCAAGGCCCGGTCCTTGAGAAGATGGGGCCAACAGACCAGAATCCCCCTGAGGAGTTGTTGACTGCATCCTGTCAGTCCCCACTTTTGGACCAGTCATTAAGTAGGTGGTAAGGAGGCAGATGCTTGGCTGTGGGGAGAATCCTCAAAGTAAGCACTTGCCTTTATCAGGTAGCGTCAGGCAAGCAACGTGTTAAACTGCAAAATGACTGGAAAAAGGGCCACCCATTCAGTTCCATTTTAACAGATACCACCAAAGATTCCCTTCTAACCTCTGACTGAAAACCATGGTGTGGGTACCACGAAATAGAGTAAAGGGAACTTTTTGTATGTATTCACCAGTCTCTGTAGAAATTGGTCTATTTCAAGATTATATATGTCCTTTGGGTGTAGTTTTTAAGAACAGGACTATAATGAACTGAAGTTAAGAGATTAGTACTCTAGATAATTTAGTGTTTGACAGTAAGCCTGCTGTTTCAGAAGTGAAACACCTTTTTATTTTATTTTATTTTTTTAGTTAAGTTCCTCCAACTTGTTTCATTGACATTGCTGTTGGGAAGACTTAAATGCTAGGTTGCCAAGTTTAGGTATTGTTGAAAAGCTAGTAAGAAGTGGAGGGGGGGTGTGATGGAAGCGAACAAACACACGTCAGCATTGCAGAATGTCAGTCCTGGCATTTTAGTGGGGAAGCTCCTTGGACAGAGCAGAAAAGAACATGAAGATGCTGATCAAATCGGAGATAGTTAAACTGAAGAGACAGGTTACTTCACGTGTATCATTAACTTTGCATTATGACTCTAGGGCTTTATGAAACACAACACATCTCGCCAGAATGAACACTGCCTCACCAATTTTGACCTGGCTGAGTATCGGCAGGTGCTGAGTGACCTGGCCATTCAGATCTACCAGCAGCTCGTGCGGGTGTTAGAGAACATCCTTCAGCCAATGATTGGTAAGGCCAGGGCCCCATTGGGCATTGCAGCCTGCCTATCATTCGTGCCCATCAATAAGTAGCCTCCAGGGGCACATGTTTCAGGGCAGCTATTCATTTGGGGAGCATAAAGTAGTAAGATACAGGGCTAAAATTAGCCGAGGAATCCCAGAAACCCAGCCATAATTAACTGGGATGCATGAAAATCACTGCTTCCACAAGACTGAAACAGTAGTTTCTGGTTTCCTTCCCTAATGTTTAATGTTTAAATTCAGTTTAATGCATTGAATTTTAAAAAATTGTTTTAAGTTACCAAACACTGTTATCTTTTTTTTTTTGAGTCGGAGTCTCGCTCTGTCGCCCAGGCTGGAGTGCAGTGGCCGGATCTCAGCTCACTGCAAGCTCCGCCTCCCGGGTTCACGCCATTCTCCTGCCTCAGCCTCCCGAGTAGCTGGGACTGCAGGCACCAGCCACCATGCCCGGCTAATTTTTTGCATTTTTAGTAGAGACGGGGTTTCACTGTGTTAGCCAGGATGGTCTCGATCTCCTGACCTTGTGAGCCACCCACCTCAGCCTCCCAAAGTGCTGGGATTACAGATGCCAGCACTGCGCCCAGCCTATCAGCAGGCTCTTAAGGCTACTTCCAGCTACACTTTCTTTCCCCATCCATGCATTTTCCATGTTTCCACAACTTCTTCATTTCCCTTCTGTGGGCTCATAGTGTTTCCTTTGCTTTCATAGGCCACAGTTAACTAGCTATTTGAGACATCAAAAGCTGAGGAAGCCATGGGAGATGGCAATGTTTTCTTCAGATGTCCCTTAAAAAGTCTAGGTGGGCGAAAATGTAGGAGGTAACACAGATACCAAGAAGGTCAGCTTCAGCCAATTTTTCTGTTGCTTTGCCTGTTTCTATTGGCTGAATAAGAAGTTCACCTGGACCAGGTGCGGTGGCTCACACCTGTAATCCCAGCAGTTTGGGAGGCCGAGGCAGGCGGATCATGAGGTCAGGAGATCGAGACCATCCTGGCTAACATGGTGAAATCCCGTCTCTACTAAAAATACAAAAAATTAGCGGGCGTGGGGCCGGCGCCTGTAGTGCCAGCTACTTGGGAGGCTGAGGCAGGAAAATGGTGTGAACCCGGGAGGCAGAGCTTGCAGTGAGCTGAGATTGCACCATTGTACTCCAGCCTGGGCGACAGAGTGAGACTCCGTCTCAAAAGAGAAAAAAAAGAAGTTCACCTCAAAGAAGCCCCAATCTAAATCCTTACCCCCATCTCCCAGTCATTTAACAGCAACAACAAACGTGCCAGTTCTAGGGAATCTATGTTTAGCACAATTAAATAGCAAGATGAACCAGACGTGGCCTTTGCTCTCAAGGGACTCACAGGGAGTGGACATCTCAGAAACATTCTAGGGGAGGCATAAGCCAAATGCTAAGAGAGCACAACAGGGAAGCAGCCAGGCCACAGGTGAGAAGACGAATCCTGGGAGACGGAGGTCAGCCCAAGGGCCCACTGCTATTGTGGGAAGCCCAGAATAAGGAAGGGCCCAGCTCTCCAGCCACTCCCCTCTCCCATGTGTTCTCCAAGATGATTGTCAGTGCCCTGCCTTTCTTACTGTTTTTGCCTGTGGGGCTCAGATAACATGGAGAATGCTTATCTTAACCCTAACTGCTACCAATCACTCTCAAAAGCCCACCCAAGACACACACACTTGTGCTATCACAAGGCTACTGCTTCTTACTCTTCTTATTTTAGAAGAGACACCATTAAGTTTACTTAAATTTATAGTAAATTTTTGCATTTAAGAATTATTCCTTCAGTAAAGTTTAAAATCCAGAAGCCCTTTTGTAGTGAAGTTCCTTTTCCCTGTATCTTGGCACCCAGATCTTCCTTCCTTCCTTCCTCCCTCCCTCCCTCCCTCCCTCCCTCCCTCCCTTCCTCCCTTCCTTCCTCCCTCCCTCCCTCCCTCCCTTCCTTCCCTCCCTCCCTCCCTCCCTCCCTTCCTTCCCTCCCTCCCTCCCTCCCTCTCTCCCTCTTTCCCTCTCTCTCTCCTTCCTGCCTTCCTTCCTTCCCTCCCTCCCTCCTTCCTGCCTTCCTTCCTTTTTTTTATGAGATGGAGTCTCGCTCTGTCACCCAGCCTAGAGCCCAGAGGTGTGATCTCAGCTCACTGCACCCTTTGCCTCCCAGATTCAAGTGACTGTCCTTCCTTAGCCTCCTGAGTAACTGGGATTACAGGCACACGCTACCACACCTGGCTAATTTTTGTATTTTTAATAGATATGGGGTTTCCTTATGTTGGCCAGGCTGGTCTTGAACTCCTGGCCTCCAGTGATCCACCCACCTCGGCGGCCTCCCATAGTGCTGGGATTACAGGCGTGAGCCACTGCGCCCAGCTAATTTTCCTAAGTTGAATGTGTGTGTGTGTGTGTGCACATGGATGTGTGCACGTGAAAGATTTCCTTCCACATCTTCTCCTCTAACAATTGAAATACTCCTGCAGTCTCAGGCATGCTGGAACATGAAACGATTCAGGGCGTGTCTGGGGTGAAGCCCACGGGGTTGAGAAAGCGAACCTCCAGTATCGCCGATGAGGGCACCTACACACTGGACTCCATCCTCCGGCAGCTCAACTCCTTCCACTCAGTTATGTGTCAGCATGGCATGGACCCTGAACTGATCAAGCAGGTGGTCAAGCAGATGTTCTACATCGTGGGGGCCATCACCCTGAACAACCTACTCCTGCGGAAGGACATGTGCTCCTGGAGTAAAGGCATGCAGATCAGGTGAGCAAACGCCAACACCTGCGACAGTCTCTTTTTGCTGCCCGGCTGGCCTGCCAGGGTTGTGGAGAGCTGATGGCTTGTTTTCAGTCCTTGCATCTCATGTCTGATGCCATGCGGCCAAGCGGCAAGGGGGAACCTGGCACGGAGCCACTTTCCCTTGCCTGGCTGGATTTCTTCACATCTCATTATTGCTCCCTGTTTGTACCCTGCCAACAGGTTCTTCACATGCTTGATAGGAAACCCTACTCCACTGTGAAGCTTGCTTATTTGGGGGAGTGAAGAGATGATTCAAACATACACAAAGATGAGATAGCTGCTTCCTCTCCTTATGTGTGTGTTTTAATTATACAATAAGAAATTATTAAATTATAATAATGAATATTTGTATTGTTTGATTGCTTTTAGAAACATATTTTTGGAAAAATACCTTTTTGTACCTATGACAACAAGAACAGGTCTAATAGATCTTTTACTAATTATTACAATATCCCCCCTCTATATTTTAAGAAAAGCTACACTTAATTTTATGCCCACTACTCCTCAGCATAACCTCATTATTGTAACATAATTTTTTTTACAAATTTTTTATTTTTTATTTTTTTGAGATGGAGTTTCGCTCTTGTTGCCCAGGCTGGAGTACAATGGCATGATCTTGGCTCACTGCACCCTCTGCCTCCCAGGTTCAAGCAATTCTCCTGTCTCAGTCTCCCAAGTAACTGGGATTGCAGGCATGCACCACCACGCCTGGCTAATTTTTGTATTTTTAGTAGAGACAGGGTTTCCCATGTTGGCCAGGATGGTCTCGAACTCCTGACCTCAGGTGATCCACCTGCCTTGGCCTCCCAAAATGCTGGGATTACAGGTGTGAGCCACCGCACTGGGACACAAATTTTTATTTTAAAACAGCCAGAATATTCACCAAGAGGAGAGAAAAATGATTTCTCCTATGAAAGTCTTAGTAGTTACTCAATCTCAGGAACTCTTAGTGTTCTTTTCAAATTTTCCATCCTGACTCACACTGAATTGTAGTGAATTTTAAGACAATAATGCTTTCTTCTCAGATAGTGGAACATATTTCTCTATAAGGTCTGCATGGAAATGTGGAGCCGCCTGTGGTAATATTATGCTGGCCCCTATTTGCTTGGGTGCTAAGTGCTGATTGTGTGTCCATTGACCTCAGTCTTCGGACCGCTGCCACTTGGTTGGCTGCTTCGTGAAACCTCAGTGTCTTTGTAGTTTGTCTCTGTCCCCATTTGGAGTCCTTGTCTCTTCCAGTGGCCCTCCCTTGCCTCTCTCTCCCTTCATCCTGGAGCTTTCTCAGGTCACCATCTTCATCTCCTAGGCTCTTCCCTTAAGGCTTGAGCACAGGTATATGTAGGGCTTCTGGTTATTCAGTTACCTGATTTGAAGTTTGTCTTAAGAGAGAGTACTTCAAGGATTATCAAGTCTCACCCTGCAACAGTAACCCAGCTCTGAAATTGTAAGAGAAGCTACAAAGTGTTTTCTGGCCAGCCCACCAATAAAGACAGAGCTACATTATGTATTCTATTTTGTTTATTAGCAAGTCTAATAACTTTTGCCATAATGACTTCACTTCCATCTTCCATTAAAGAGAATTACATTATCTTGTCATTTAATCTTATATAATGATGATTATAATCCTCATGACTATAATAAATTTTTAAGCACAGCTGATGAGATTTAAGAAAATTGAACAAAAATACTGCCTGTCATTTTAACATAAATCCTGACAAGGCCACACAAAAAAAAATTAAGACATTTTTGACAACATTCAGCAAATTTGCATTCTCTGTATCTCTCTCTCTCTTTTTTTTTTTTTTGGAATAGGTACAATGTCAGTCAACTTGAAGAATGGCTGCGTGACAAGAATCTGATGAACAGTGGGGCTAAAGAAACCCTAGAACCTCTCATTCAGGCTGCTCAACTTTTGCAAGTGAAAAAGAAAACAGATGATGATGCAGAAGCCATTTGTTCTATGTGCAATGCTTTAACTACTGCCCAGGTAGAGCAACTTTCCCTGTTATGAAATAATTTTAACATTCATCAAAGATGATCTTTAGGGAAGTAAAGAAGTCTCCTACTTATTGCTTGTATTTCTGAGCTGGCTTCATCTGTGTCCAAGAAGATATTTACCTGTGCCGATCTTAAAGCAAGGAGATTTTGCCAGAAATTAATACATTTCAGTGCTAATTATAGTTAAATATATTTAATGTTCAGCCAATATTTATTGAGTGCTTACAGTGTTCTATATAACATCGAAGGCACTGGGATGCACCCAAAGGCACAACAAAGCCCCTGCTCTCATGGAGTATACAGTCTCTGCAGCTTCTATTCCATAAAATAGCTTTCTATATTATTTGATAATTGAGTGGATTATCAAATAATGACTTTGTTTTTAGAGACAGATAATTCTTGTTACTTCAATTCAACAGATGACTAATTGAGCCTCCATCTCAAGGCACCATATTTATTGCTGGGGAAGATGCTTCAATAAATAAGGAAAAATTCCTGCCTTCAAGGAGCTTACGGTTTAGTAGGGCAGACAGAGTCGTATCCAACTGACTCTACCGTAGAGGTTCTAGCAAATTCTATAGTAAGATGTCTAAAGGAAGTGCTGAGGGGAGATAACTGTATTCAGGGAAGGTCCTATTAATCTGGGCATTGAATTTAAGGAAGTAAGGGAATGAGAAGGGCATTTGAGGATGATAGTGACAGCATGAAGCAAGGCACAGGCAAGAACATGCCCAATTTTCTTTTTGCCCAGTTATTTTCTGTGCTAAGTCTTAGACTTTCTTAATGTTCATCATATGTCCTATAACATGAAATTTTCAGTTTTGCCCAATACAGTAAAAAATCAGTTCAAGACCAGCCTGACCAACATGGTGAAACCCCATGTCTACTAAAAATAAAAAAATTAGCCGGGCATGGTGGCAGGCATCTGTTATCCCAGCTACTCAGGAGGCTGAGGCAGAAGAATCGCTGGAACCTGGGAGACGGAGGTTGCAGTGAGTCAAGATCACGCCACTGCACTCCAGCCTGGGCGACAGAAAAAATCAGTAGGCTGGGCATGGTGGCTTACACCTGTAATTCCAGCACTTTAGGAGGCCAAGGCAGGCAGATCACCTGAGGTCAGGAGTTCAAGACCAGCCTGGCCACCCTTGGTTAACAGTTACCACTTTGGGAGACTGGAAGGATGGGAGTGCGGACATTTATTTTTCATGTTTTATTCTCTTGTGCTGTTTGAATATTCTTCTAAATGTACACGGCTTCTTACAATATTACACAAACATTACATTGATACATTCTCCTGTAAAAATTCAAATAACAAACGTAAATGTGCAGACCAGCTCCTCCTTCCTTCTGGTCCCAGCCCACCACTGAGTAGAACTGAAATCCGTATGCACAGATCCTTTTAATTTTCCAGATTATAGGTGCCCAGTGTGTATTTGATAATATGCCAAAAACTTTGATCATTTCATTTCTCACAGATTGTGAAAGTGTTGAATTTGTATACTCCTGTTAATGAGTTTGAAGAAAGAGTCTCTGTGTCATTCATTCGAACTATACAGGTAAGAGCTCCCATCTTCTTTGATTCACCAACACAGTCTTTTGAATGGACATTTTGTGATTTATTGAAGGATAATGTGTTATCTTTTATCTTATTTTACAATGCACTAACTTTTTTGATAATAGTTTATTGGGAAAATGAAGTGAGTTTAAAACAAAGGTAAACATTCATTAGTTGAGAATTTGAGGGTAGAAATTTTAGTAGAAAAAAGTCTTTTAGATTCAAAGAACTGATGCTCTGTTAATTTTTTTTCTTAATCTTCTCAGATGCGTTTACGAGACAGGAAAGACTCTCCCCAGCTGCTCATGGATGCTAAACACATCTTTCCTGTCACCTTTCCTTTCAACCCATCTTCCCTCGCGCTAGAAACCATCCAGATTCCAGCCAGCCTCGGCCTGGGCTTCATTTCACGGGTCTGAAAGTGATGCCCAGGCAAACATTGACAATACATTTCTTGCCTGAAATAAGAACCCATTATTTCCAGTGAGCTACTGAAAATACATTTTTAAAGAGAAAGTACTGATTATCTCCCATATGAGAAGTCATTAACTGGAAATCTCCCTAGAATACTTTCATCACTTTGGAAACAAAGATAGGCTCTTTTGTGCTGTGTTATCTTTATAGCAACACTCATCCTTAACCAACTAGGTACCCTGAGTTTACATACAGGAGAATGATGGAAGGAAGGGAGGGAGGGAGGAAGGAAAGGAGGAGAAAAATGTGTCTTCAGCTGGCAGCATTTATTTTAAATCCTTAGCACTGCATTTGAATGGTATAAAAAGTATAACTTCCATAGATGAGCTGTTGTTAGGAAGGCACCAAAGAATCTCCTCTGCACTAAATAAGAGAATGGAAAGAAAAGTCTCCATTGAGTACATATCATATCAGTTTTAGGAATCAATTATGTTGATATTGTCAAACTGGTTCAAAGAAATAAACTGGCAATATGTAAAGTAATTCCTCATTTGTGTCACTATTATATAGAAATATTAAAGGAATGTTGGTTTGCTAAATAGTATAGATGTCCATTTGTACTATAGTTTACTGAGCATTTTAAATTGCTGCTACATACTGTCTTCTTAAAATGTAAGTGATATTCTTATTAGGCACTACAACAATAAGTTTCTCTTATCAACTCTGTTTACAATTCAATCAGATCACAGTTTTAACTGGATTATATGCAAATACCTACAGATTCACCTGCACAAGTAGCAGACACTGGAAAGTCATGTAATAATATGACAAAATGCTTGACATTTGGGGTAGGATTAGACAAAGTGGCTATTGTTGATGTCATTATTTATTCAGGATGTATTACACTGATGTGCTCATTAATTTTCCCTGGGTGGATATTGCATCAGGGTACAGTGTTCTGTGAAGTGACTTATTTTTAATTACCAGATCCGATTCCTTCAGTGCATATTTTCAACCTTGACAGGTTTTCTCTCTTCTTAATTTATTAAGAATTAATCTAGGCTGGGTGTGGTGGCTCACGCCTTTAATCCCAGCACTTTGGGAGGCTAAGGTGGGCGGATCACTTGAGGTCAGGACTTTGAGACCAGCCTGGCCAACATGGTGAAACCCCGTCTCTACTAAAAATACAAAAACTAGCCGGGCGTGGTGGCACGTGCCTGTAATCCCAGCTACTTGGGAGGCTGAGGCACGAGAATCGATTGAACCTGGGAGGCGGAGATTGCAATGAGATTGAACCACTGCACTCCAGCCTGGGTGACAGAGAGAGACACTGCCTTGGGGGAAAAAAAAAAAAGATTTAATATCACTCACTATCCAGAAAAGATTGTCAGAATATTCATGATTCAGGTCTTGAAACTTTGATTATGCAAAAGAAGGTATATAATAAATATTTCATTATGATTCAGTTTTTAAGGCTTTGCAACTTCTATAAGTGTTCTCAGATGCCACTAGATACTTTTAAAAACATCATATTAGAAATACTTTAAGAAGACTTATATAAGAAATAGAAGATTGTTGAATTTTACAGAGGATTTGGTTCATTAAGACCCAGATTCTGTAAGTTGTCATTCTGAAATTCTAGTTAAATATATTCACCATTTTTCTTAGGAATCTTATACAATAAATCCTTCAGGTTGCACAAAAGCAAATTATTAGTTTTCATTAGAAACTCTGGTTCTGAATTACAATCATAGATTATATCATTTAACTGTTAGATGGTCTATAAGAATGACAAATCTTATTAAAATATGTGCAATATTTATGGAAGTCAAACAGCTTCATATCAGTGATAAAGATTGTTATTAAAAGATGAATACTGTCTGTTAATTCACGTGGGCCTCAAGTTCCTTGTTTATAAAATAAGAGAGTTGGACACTGATTCTTAATGTCTCTTCCACATTTAAAATTCTCTCTTCTCAGCCCTTAGATTCTAGAGAAAAAAAGCTGCAGTTATTCAGTAAGTTCATTCTTTGATGGAAAGACCAGTGTGTAGTGCCTGTCAATTCCTTAGGATTAATCAAATGTAAAATCACAGGTTTGTGACCATAACCTTTCTTAAATGTACATGATTTATGTACATGCTTTTAGAAGGTCCTACTATATTTGTATTATAATTAGTTTAATTTTTATTACATCATATACTGCTTTATTCAGTTTGAATACATTTATTTATTTATTTGCAATATCAACCAGAAGCACTAATAATTGCATCAGATTCTCCCAGTTTTTCCTGGTTGTCAAGGCGGTTTTCAATGCACAATTTAGTCACAGCCATTTGGTTTGTACTGAATGTGTCAGAATCTAACAGCATCCGATAGGCTGTAAGTCGGGGACTTGCTAAGAAAATGCAACCGTGGTACAGGCTGTCCACCTCAGCCCTGGAAATCTCCCAGACCTCCCCCAGCTTCATCCTGTGTAGCACGACTCACGTGCACCCTGAATCTTCTCAGGTCCTCCAGGTCACGCTGTAGCTCTCACTGCCATGCAGCCCTTTTTTTCACTCCAGACAGCTCATGTACTGAAGCGTCATGAAAGAAAGGCTATGGTCTGAGCCTTTCTCTCCCTTCTCCTGTCTTTCTCCTGTCAAGTGCTGGAGCCAGAGCTCCCACAGCCACCCCTGCTGGTTTCTCCTGTTCAGTGATGGTGGCACAAAGGTTCTGCTACTCCAGGGCTCCAGCTTCCTCCCAGGCCTACCCAGAGCCCCAGATGAGGGTCTGAATTAACCTCTCTTGGTTAATTGGCCTGGAGATTTTTAGTCGTTCACAAGAATCCTTGTAACCAGGAAACCCTAAGGTCCAGTAAATGTCTCTGTATACCATTTTATTGAAGGTAAAAGAAGATTCTGCTGACTATGGGGATCTTTGGGCCAGTTTGAGGATTGCTTTCCCTCTGAGGTTCTTTCTCTCTGTCAGCCACACTTTCTCACCCAACTTCAGACACACCCTGCCACCCTTTCCCCTACACATTCACTCTTCCCCTTCCCTCAACTTAATAGTCTCTCCCGTTGCCTGCTGTTTGTGCACTGACGGCAGGTGGATGGAGTCAGTCCTCAGTTGTCCCTGCTGGCCTTCCTGGTGCTTACCATCAGCCCAGTCTTTGCGCTGGTCTTGTTGTTCTTGCTTCTCTGCAATACATTCCTTCAGAAGATCAGTCATTGACTTTTTCTTAATTCCTCTGTGACACACAATGGGAATTCAAAGGAAGTGATCTTAAAAGTCACAACAGTTCTTTATCTCAATAATCCCCTCCCCATTCACCTTACTACATACAGACTCACCTCACACCCTTACAACTTGAAGCTGAAGAATTAAAAGTAATTTCCCTTCTTGCAGCTTTTCCTCAGGTTAAGGCTTTGATCTGCCCGAGAGTAACTCTAAAATAAGGGAAGATAAATATGGGATAAAATCCACAAAGTGCAGCTTCTAATTCCTTTGGAAGTTTAAAAAATGTCCACGTATCTGATGCTTCTTTCATCAGGTGCAGAAGCACAAAAACATATTCCAAAGCCAACTGATAGGAGATTTGGGGATTATTGTCAGTTTGGATGAGTTGCTGTGTTATTTCTTCATTTCCATGGATAACTGATAGTTGGCTCTTTCTGGGTGAGTAATTACGTGGAATATAGATCAAATATGTTAGTAAGGTTATAGCTACATGCTAGGGGAGGCTATGAAAATACTATATTATTATAATTTCAGTGTAGTGATTGTTGTGAGAAATTACTTTCCTGGTAACCCTAGGAAAATGAGCACCTGCCACCATCCTGAGAAGTCCTCACACAATGCGCTCTCTCTCTCACACTCACACACACACACACACACACACACACACACACATCACTAATTCATAGAGTTCCTTAGCAGGCATAGTCAAGGATCCTCCGGGTAATGTCAGCTGCTTATGATAAAACAGAGCCAAAACTAGTGCATCTTGTTGAAAGTAATGCAGAAACAGTACCTGGGTCCAGATATGCTTTCCTGCAGCGCTTTTCTCTGTTACCTCGTTTCATCCTCACAGCAGCATGGACAGTGGATGGGGTTGCTTCTACAATCATTTGCCGATAATAGCTTGGGAATAGAGATAGGGGCAGTGACTTGCCTGATGTCGTACAGCCCTCTGGCTGTCCCGCTTTCCCATACGGAGCAGTGGTGGTGTGGGCACCTATGAGGCAGGAGACTTTAAAAAGTCGTGAGGTCACGTGCTGCCCCTCCTGGTACATGTGGAATGCCCCTGGCCAGCAAGGGGTGCTTTTTTGTCCGAGTTGGCAGCTGGCATGTGGGAACGGACCAAGTGCCGAGTACCAAGTTACTTGTTTTAAGGGGACCAAGTGCTCAGCGCCCGGCGGTTTTCTTTTTTGTCGTAGTTACTTGCTATAACTAGGCTTGACTTTTGTCATGAATCAGTGCTCTCTGGGAGGGTGCAATATTCTGTTTGGGCATTAATTGGTGGCAGACTATCTCAACCAAAAAGACAGGAAGCAGCAAAAGTCTCTCTGAAATTAAGAGGAAAGTTACTCTCCACACACCCATCAGAGTCCCTGTTGGAGCCACCAGGTGAGCTGTGCAGCCTGGACAGGCCTGCAGCTATAGGCCACCTTCCCAATTTAGGTCCTCAGCACAGGGGAGCCCAAGCCACCGGGTACCTTCTGAGAGCTGTCACTGGGCAGGCCATATACATGTCAGTGTGTGTGTGGGCGCTGCAGTGTGTGCATGCCACAGGTGTTGACGGGTGCTAGGAGGGGTGCCGTGTGCATGCACGTTGAAGCGGCTCTGTATTGCTGTCGCCTCTGCTCATGGATGAGTGCATTGTAATTTGGTCTCAGGCTGTGCTGTGAGGGCCGCCTTAACCCTTGCTCCCTTCCCTTCTAGAGCTGCCTTAAGTTCTCCAGAACTTTTCTTCTGTAAAGGATATCTTGCCTGGAAGGGATATCTTGCCCTGTTTCTCAAGGTTTTGTGAGAGTTTGGATTGGGTGTGGCCCCGCATGACCCTTCTTCTCCTGTACTTCCTCTTTCCTTTCCAAATGGGAACTGGAACTGTGGGGCAGCGACAGTCTCAGAGCCAGTGAGAGGCCAGCTGAGAGAATGCTTCTGAGTCAGTGGGACCCTGTGTCACAAGTAAGCAAATGAATATGTGAAAGAAATTATGGAGATAAGTTAGATTCTTGGTAATACTTAAATGTCTTGCTTTCTACTAACCTTTTGTTACTAAAGGTAAAGGGTATAACTCAAACTTTTTGTGGACATTCTTTTCAAAATTTTTTAAGAACCCTGTACTATAAAAGGTTGAGTAAAAACAGGAAAGCGTTCTATAAGTTCTGTTCTGTTGTATCACCCTAAATTAAATAAACCAACCTGAATTACAGTAGATTTCTCAGTAGATCAGGAACTGAAAAATACTATGTAAAATATCTTCCAAAATGCTTTTTATACTTTTTTTATTTGTAATTTGGTCTATCTAAAATGTTCATTAGCTTAACTTAATGGATGTTATTGGATTCATATGACTAACATTTCCTCAGTATTGTAATGCTTGAAATATTTGAAAGAAAAAATGTTGTTTTTTAGTTGAAACTGGTATATATAATTCAGTGCTTGGCAGGTCAGTATATTTTTATGCATTTTTCAGCGTCAGCAGTTTCAAATCTTATTGTTACTGTGTTACAAAATTTTAGCCCACATTTCAGGCTCCCTAAATCATTTGAGCCATTATTTTTCCCAACAAATGGTGAATTTTTTCTTTAAATGTGGATATATATGTTGTAATTTATGGTTCCTAGTTATGTATTTTTGTGGGATCCTGCAGTAAAATTGACTTTTTTGTGTCTTTGGGAAATTTAAATTGCTCTAACAGTGTTGCACAGAAATGAGTTCATGCCATTTAACATATTGTATTTTAATTATTAAGTTCATTAATTTACTACGAAATTGACATGCCTTTTAACTAAAATGAAATTGAACATTGCGGTTTTCAAATATTTTCCTTGTTGGGTCTGGAAAAGGAATTCTACTTTGATCTGCATAGAAAATTTTGATACAATTTTTTGAGAGTTCTTAGGTGAAACATTTACCCATTAAAAAGGAAGCAGAAATACTGAGACATGAAAGGCATTATCAACTAACTCTAGACTCTAGAACCCGTTCTAGCCTATCTCACGTGCAATTTTTAAAAATAAGTTAATAATTCATCTCATATCAAAAAAGCCTTTGAAACATGGGTTTTCACTAGATATCACCTAGTGCTAAGATAAAAACCAAAACAATATCAGAATTACATTTATGCTCTAAATTTGTAGTTGTCCAATGTTGTGCTTAGTAAATGTGTGTCATTAATGCTGTATTCTCCTAGCTATTATAGAAACTTGTTTAAATAAAGATATGGATATAAAGAGTTTTTGTCAGTGTCTTATAAATAACTCCACTGCACATTTTAAAACAACAAAACAAGTTGTTTTCCTGAAGACTGGTGAATGTAAATACAATCTCTCCCCATGAGAATATTCTAAGAAGTCTTGGAAATTTAAAAGTTGACGAGTTCCCCTCCTAAACTGGACAACCTAGTAATATATATGATAAAGAAGAGAACTGCCAAACACTTAAGCAAACAGAAACAGCTGAGGAAAAGGTAGTGTCTTTTCTTCAAGGGAAAGTCATGCCTAAATATGTTGGAATTCTCTGACAGAGAAATAGACATAACCAAGGGGAATTTGAGATACATAATCTACTTAGACTTTCAAAAGGTTGAGGATGTCATTTGTGTCAAAAGTTCTACTTTTAATATAGTGGGAGAGTAGACATGTTTTGGCATAGGACATAGATCAAAGAAGTATGCAGATGTGCTTTTTTGGGTAAGGAAACAGAGCAGTTATTCAGACCTGTGATGATGGAATTAGTCTCATATTTATTGATGGTAAGAAGGAATTAATATCATCATGTACCACATAACATTTTGGGTCAATGATGGACCGCATATATGACAGTGGTCCCGTAAGTTTATAATACTGTATTTTTATTGTTATCTTTTCTATGTTTAGAAAAACAGGTACTTACCATTGCCTGCAATTTGCGGTACACTAATGGGCTATACAGGTTTCTAGCCTGGGAGCAATAGGCTATACCATATAGCCAGGGTGTATAGTAGGCTATACCATCTAGGTTTGTGTAAGAACACTGATATTTGCACAACGATGAAATTGCCTAATGATGCATTTCTCAGGGCATATCTCCTTTGTTAGTAATGCATGACTATATGACTGTACATGGTTTTCATGTAGATTATACACTTCCTACTTCCATGACACATTCATTCAACTCATTTGTTAAGTACTTTTCTGAGCACTGCAACAGGCCCTTGAAATATATCAGCTTCCAAATTAAATTCAATCACTGGCCCCATGAACCACAGCAGAACACCAGTATGTTACAAGCAATAAAATGTCAAAATTTGCAAACAGTTTTTCTTTTCTTTTCTTTTCTTTTTTTTTTTTTGAGACAAAATCTTGCTCTGTCACCAGGCTGGAGTGGAGTGGCGTGATCTCAGCTCACTGCACCCTCTGCCTCCTGTGTTCAAGTGATTCTGCCGCAGCCTCCCGAGTAGCTGCTACAGGCACGCGCCACCACGCCCAGCTAATTTTTGTATTTTTAGTAGAGATGGGGTTTCACCATATTGGCCAGGATGATCTCAATCTCTTGACCTCGTGATCCACCCACCTCGGCCCCCCAAAGTGCTGGGATTACAGGTGTGAGCCACCGTGCTCAGCCAACAGTTTCTTTTTCTAAATTAATTGGAACCAAGTCAAGATTATTTCCCCATAATAAAATCACTCTCATCCAGTTGCATTTTGGTATGATCATTAGGATTCTTTCTGGGGCATATGACAAAAATCAAACTCAAACTGACCCAACCAAGAAGGAAATGTATTATGTAACAGAACTAAAGTTCAGAGATATATCCAGGTGCCCAAACATTGACATCAGGGATCTCTCCCTTTCTTTCCTTACTTTTGGCTTCATTCTTAGTCATGTTCTCCCCCAAGTGACAAAGATGGCCCTCAGTAGTGTTTGGCTTCATTCTATGGCTCTGCCTTCAGTAATTCTCAGTAAGACATTTTAGGGTGGAGTCTCATTGGCTCGAGTTCTACCTGCATCCTCCGAATAATCACTGTGTACAGAGGAGTGGAGTGCTCTGACTGTCCTAGCCTGACATACCCCCCACTGAAACTAGAAATTGGATCATTCACAGAAAACACAGGATTGATTAGGTGGTAGTGGGAGTTCACCAGAGGTAAAACGGTATAATTAACAGAGGAAATGAAAGCAATGTATGTCTACAGTAACGCTTTTCTTGAATGGGAAAGAAAGGGACACGAATCGCGTGCAGCACTGGGAATGTGCCATGCATGTGAAAGTGTGGAGCTGCTGGGTGGGTTCCTGGGTCTTAGCAGTCGGCATAAGTGCACAGAGAAGTAAGCAAAGTGTTACACAACTGAAGAATTTTGAAATCAAATTTACCACCCCAGAAAGGGACCTGGGAAGACATGTGATTTGTTCCCGTTGATCACCTTGCTGCTGAAACCAAAATATAATGGACATTATTCAAAAGGAGAGAAATAAAACCTGCCATACAGAGCTTGTTAGCACCATGTTGGCCAGCTATGGGCAGTTCTGGTCATTGGGTTTCAAACAAAATGCAAGGGAATATAAGAGGTTCAGAAGAGAATAAAAGAGATAATTGAAGGAAAAGGATACTACACATAAGAATGGTTTGAAAATCCTGAGACAATTCAGCCTAGAGAAATGAATGCCAAGAAGGTAAGAATGTGGGCAAGTACTAAAAAGTTATGCTTGGTTGGGCCGAGCGTGGTGGCTCACACCTGTAATCCCAGCACTTTGGGAGGCCGAGGCGGGTGGATTACAAGGTCAGGAGATTGAGACCATCCTGGCTAACACAGTGAAACCCCGTCTCTACTAAAAAATACAAAAAACTAGCCGGGCGTGGTGGTAGGTGCCTGTAGTCCCAGCTACTCGGGAGGCTGAGGCAGGAGAATGGCGTGAACCCAGGAGGCAGAGCTTGCAGTGAGCCAAGATTGTGCCACTGCACTCCAGCCTGGGCGACAGAGCAAGACTCCATCTCAAAAAAAAATTATGCTAGGCACAGTTAAGGAAAACATGAACTACCTACCAAAAGTTAAATATGGTAAACAGACAAATTTTGAAACTTCAGTTACTGAAAAAGAAATAAAATACTAGTTTATGTTGTCAACCATAGACTTCTGAAACTCATTTCCTAAGAGTCTGTATTATCAAGAAAGCTAAATGAATTTGAAGAGAGTTTAGTCAATGCTACTTGTGACCAAAAAAAAATTTCCACTGAGAAGATCTGGGTTATGTCAAATCTTCAGGTTATAATCTAGGAAGACAAATGGTTGCTTTTCACAGGACACCCATGGTCTGCACCATAGGTCTCTGGGCTAAATGGCCTGTATCTAGGATGACCCTAGCTAGGATGGAGGAAAATACAGGTAGGAATGGGGTTGGTCAACAGAAGTGAAATGGGCAAAGAAAGGCCAAAAGCCCATGGAAAACCATTCTTGAGTTGACATTAAATACAAGAGGAGAAATATTTCTCACATTTCAAAAGTAGCTTTTAGGAATTCCACTTCTGACATGATAGCATAAGGAGCTTTGCAGACAACTCCCTAAGGAAACCAGTGAAACCAGTGAGAATTATTTTAAAAACAAACCAAACCTGCAATTTTTTAAAGTCTCTAGAAATGGTCCTAAGGGCATACACTAAATGAAGAAACGCTTATTCAAGAAAACATACTAAAGCTTGATAAGAAGAGTAAGCTTGTTGTATCTGAACCAAGATTCCTCCCTCCTTCCATCTTCCCAGGTCAATGAGACAAAAACTCCACTCTAGACTGGTATAGCCAAGAACTCAGGGCTTCCTCTCTGCCAGCTCACAGTAGGAGGGCTGTCTTCCTGGGAGGGGCAGGATGTCAGCACTTCTCATCCTGCTCCCAGCCACCTCTTGCTTAAGCTAAGTTTCAAATAAATGGAGTCAACAGGTGGGGACTCCCTACTACCCAGCCCCTACTCATGGCTCACAGGCCCTACCTTGGGGATATCACTGCTGAAAATACTGGGACCCCAGTGGATCTCGTTCAGGCTTGTAAGGTGGTGCTCTCATGCTGGGAAAGGCCAACCAAAAAGACCTAAGGCCACTATCCCCCATCCACTGAGCATTTGGCTCCCATCACTCAAAGAGATGCAAACCACTGTCCCCACCTCCAGCTCCAGAACAATGGCTCAGAGGTTTTCACCAGGAGCAGAAAGCTCCAAATTTCTTCCTAAAGGAACTGACTTCATTTGCAAAAGAGTGTAGAGAAGTTCAAGCCTAAGGGCACTTCAAAAACAGTGGAGGTTGCAATGACTGGGGATTGGGAGGGGATTGGTAGATTTATTAGAGTTATAGGCTAAACTTTAGGCTATAACTTTCCTGGAGAGAACTGGGAGAAGAGACACCAGGAGGAGTCCTTGCAGGATCAGAACAAGTCTCAAACATTGACCTCAAGAACTATCCTTTCAAAGGAGCCCAAAATTGATAGGATACTGTCTGTGAAACAATATGTTCCTTATAGCATTGTTGAAAATCGTAATTGGTGGAGTTTAACAGCTGAATGTTAACACAGTCAAAGTGAAGCTAGCCAAAATCATTGTCATCTCAGGTTTGGCAGGCTACACTGCCTGAGAAGCAACATCAGAGGCTTCCCACTATGGGGTGGTGGGGGAGGGCCAAATAGATCTTATTGAAATAAGCCAGCTGATCACTAAAACATAAACAAGCCCAGTTTATTTACAAAAACAAGGACCAGTATGCAGAGCTACTACAATATATTATCAGAAATATCCGGATTATAACCAAAAAATTACAAGACATACAAAGAAACAGGAAAGTGTGACTTATAAGCAGAAAAAAAAAATCAGGCAACAGAAACTGCTTATAAGAATAACAAGGTGTTAGATTAACAAAGATTTCAGAATGGCCATTATAAATATATTCAAAGAACTAAAGGAAACCATGGTTAAAGAATACATTTGATGAACGACAACAACGATAAAAGAACAGGGGGGAGGAATAGGAACCTTTTGATATTATAAGGTACTTGTACTGTACTTTATACACTGAAGTGATACCATGTTCTGTGAAGATGGGCATGGATTGGTTATAAATGTGTATTGCAAACTCCAGGGCTACCACTGTAAAAAGTAAAAATAGAAGTATAATTAATATGCTAAGAGAAAAAATTGAATTACATTAAATGCTCAATGAAAACCACAAATGGCAGAAAAAAGAGTGGAAGACAAGGCCGGGCGCGGTGGCTCAAGCCTGTAATCCCAGCACTTTGGGAGGCCGAGACGGGCGGATCACGAGGTCAGGAGATCGAGACCATCCTGGCTAACACAGTGAAACCCCGTCTCTACTAAAAATACAAAAACTTAGCCGGGCGAGGTGGCGGGCGCCTGTAGTCCCAGCTAGTCGGGAGGCTGAGGCAGGAGAATGGCGTAAACCCGGGAGGCGGAGCTTGCAGTGAGCTGAGATCCGGCCACTGCACTCCAGCCTGGGTGACAGAGCGAGACTCTGTCTCAAAAAAAAAAAAAAAAAAAAAAGAGTGGAAGACAAAAAGTAGAAACAAGACCAAGGGCAACAAATAGACCAGTAACAAATATGGTAGATATTAATCCAACTATATCAGTAGTCAGTGTAAATGTCCATGGTCTAAGTACACAAATTAAAAGACAGAGATTGTCAGAGTGGATCAAAATCAAGACCCAACTACATGTTGTCTACAAAGCGATTCTAAAATTCAGGTGGAATTGCAAGGGACACCAAATAGCCAGAACACTCTTGAAAAACAATAGCAAAGTTGGATGACTCTTCCTAATTTCGAGGCTTACTACAAAGCAACAGCAAAGTAGACCATCTGGCTCTGAAAGTAAGGATAGACAGAGACATCAGTGGAATATAATTTTGAGTAGGGAAATAAACTATGTGTTTATGATCAATTGATTTCAACAACGGTGCCATAGCCATTTGATGGGGAAAGAATAGTCTTTTCAACAAATAATGTTGACACAATTGAATAGCTAATGCAAAATAATAAAGTTAGGCCTTTGTCTCATACCATGTACAAAAAACAAAACTCAGCTGGATGCAGTGGCTCACATCTATAATCCCAGTGTTTTGGGAGGGCCAAGGTAGGAGGATCACTTGAGGCCAGGAGTTTAAAACCAGCCTTAGCAAGGTAGTGACCCCATTTCTACAAAATTTTTTTTTTTTTTTTTTTTTGAGACGGAGTCTTGCTCTGTCGCCCAGGCTGGAGGGCAGTGGCACAATCTTGGCTCATTGCAAGCTCCGCCTCCTGGGTTCACGCCATTCTCCTGCCTCAGCCTCCCGAGTAGCTAGGACTATAGGCACCTCCCACCACGCCCGGCTAGTTTTTTGTATTTTTTAGTAGAGACGGGGTTTCACTGTGTTAGGGATGGTCTCAATCTGCTGACCTCGTGATCCGCCCATCTCGGCCTCCCAAAGTGCTGGGATTACAGGCTTGAGCCACCGCGCCCGGCCTACAAAAAAACTTTATCTAGGCATGGTGGCATGCACCTGAAGTTCTAGATACTACAGAGGCCAAAGGGGAGAATCACTCGAGCCCAGGAATTTGAGGCTGCAGTGAGCTATGATCATACCACTGTGCTCCAGCCTGGGTAACAGAGAGAGACCTTGTCTCAAACAAACAAAACCTCAAAATGGGTCACAGGCCTAAATGTAAGAGCTAAAACTATAAAACTTACAAGAAAACAAAAGGATAAATCTTCTTGACTTTCTATTGACAAGGGATTCTTAGGTATGACACCAAAAGCACAAATAACAAAAGAAAAAATAAACCGAACTTCATCACAATTGAAAACTTTTGTGCTTCAGTGAACACTGTCGAGAAAATGAAAAGGCAACCTGTATAATAGGGAGAAATATTTGCAAATCATATATCTGATAATGGAGTCATATCTAGAATATACAAAGAACTCTTATTACTCAATAATAAAAAGACAACTTAATCTTAAAATGAACAAAAGATCTAAATAGACATTACTCCAAAGAAGATATACAAAAGCACATAAAAAGATGCAGATGCCTGACATGAGGGAAATGCATATGAAAGCCACAATGAGATACTACTTCACATCCACCAAAATGCCTAGAACCAAAAAGTCAGGTAATAACATGAATTGGCAAGGATGTGGAGAAATCAGAACTCTCAGGCACTGCTGGTAGGAATGCAAAATGGTGCAGCCACTTTGGAAAACAGTCTGGTAGTTCCCCCAACAGTTAAAGAACAGAGTTACCCTATGACCCAGCAATTCCACTCCTGGAAATACCCAAGAGAAATGAAGACATATATGTCCATACAAAAGCTTATACATAAATGTTTATAACAACATTACTGATAATAGCCAAAAGGTGGAAACAACCCAAATATCCATTAATTAATACAATGGAATGTTACTTAATCCCTAAAGAATCACTGAAAAATTAAGAAATAGAGTTCTTTTTAGGGGGGAAATTTAAATTATGCACTTAATAAAAACTATCACCAAAAAATTCAAGAAAGGGGAAATAGAGGAAGAAAAATACATGTGCCATATAGAAAACAACAAATGGCAGACATAAATCCAACCATATCAAAGACTACATTAAATGTGAATGGATTACATGCCCCAATAAAAAGGCAGAGATTATCAGACTGGATTTAAGAAAAAAACAAACAACAACAACAAAAAACAGGCACAGTGGCCAGGCGCAGTGGCTCACACCAGTAATTCCAGCACTTTGGGAGGCCGAGGCGGGCAATCACAAGGTCAGGAGATCGAGACCATCCTGGATAATATGGTAAAACCCCATCTTTACTAAAAAAATACAAAAAATTAGCCAGGCATGGTGGTCTGGATCTGGGTGGTGGTTACTTTGGTGTGTTGATGTGTTCCGTGAATAAGAATATATTAGACCAGGCGTGCAGCACTCTGGGAGGCCGAGGCAGGTAAATCACAAGGTCAGGAGATCAAGACCATCCTGGCCAACATGGTGAAACCCCGTCTCTACTAAAAATACAAAAACTTAGCTGGATGTAGTGGTGCGCACCTGTAATCCCAGCTACTCGGGAGGCTGGGGCAGGAGAATCGTTTGAACCCGGGAGGTGGAGGTTGCAGTGAGCCGAGATCATGCCATTGCACTGCAGCCTGGGCGACAGAGCGAGATTCCATCTCAAAAAAAGAAAAGAAAAGAAAAGAAAAAGAATATATTGAGCTGTACAATTATTATTTGTACACTTTTCTGTATATAATTTTATCCTTCAATAAAAGTTTTCTTTAAATAATAAAAGCAGCTAGATTCTCTTTTTAACTCTGAGCAATCAGGCAGCTGTCACTACTCACCTTATAACTTTTCTTTTTCTTTATATAAAATATAATTATTTGGGGGCAATAATATAAATAATTTTGTCTATAAACAAATACAATATTAAATTTACCATAATCCTCTCTTTGTGGCATTTATCATTATTGATCCATGCCAGGTCCCTCTTTATATTTTTTGATCTCCTTTTTGAAATCTCCAACTCCATTTCTCTCCCTCATAAGTATCCACTCTTGCATATTTAATGAATGACTTTGTAATTTATCCTCCACACTTCTATTCACACATAGTTGTACCCATGAACAATATTCAGTATTGCAGTTCTTGTGAGATTTTAAATATTAAAGACTTGGGTTAGACATCTATTCAACATTGTTTTTTATTTCTGAGTCAAGTAGATCGTGTCTATTCCTACTAGCAGCTGTAGAGTTTTACATGTATATACTATTTCTTTTTTTGTTTTTCTCTGCTGTCTGCCATGTATATACTATTTTATTTATTCCCCTATTGACATTTAGATGCTTCCAACTCTTTGATATATAGCTATGTTGTGATGAACATCTACTTAACTGTCTCTTTGGGTGACTATGTGAGAATTTTTCTGCCTACATTTATTTTCATAAGTATTCTCAAATTGCTTTCTAGGCTGGCAGTATAATCCCTACCAGTTATGTGAGCAAAACAAGTTTTTATTTTCTCACATCCTAGGCAGTATCTGATATTGTCTAACCTAAATGTTTTTGCCAATATGATGGGTATAAAGCAAGATCTCATCGTTGTTTGCATTTGTATTTATCTGATTACTGCTAAAGCTGACATCTCCTTATATGCTAACAAGCCATTGAAGTGTCCCCATCTGTGAATTGCCTATTAATTTTTGTCAATTTAAAAAATCGGATTTCTTTTATTTAACGAATTAACAATTCTTATATACGGAAACTACTATAACCCAACATTTTAAAGATATTATCTCTCTTTTATTCCTGATAATTTCCTGTTTTTAAGTTTTATTCGTGAATCCATCTGGAGCTTATTTTTGGACGCAGTGTTTGCCATGGATCTGCTTTTATTGTTTTTCCACATAACAGGCCCACCTAATAAATATTCTTTTCTTTCACTATCTGGTCCTTAAGCCTACCGTATAATGTAGGGCCCTGTTGGGGGGCTCCAGCATGTTCCATTACTCACGTATCCGTTTTCATGCAAGTGTCACGCTATTTTAATGACTACTGCTTTGTTATGTCACTAAATATATGGCAGGACACATCTCTCCTCTTTGAGAATTGTCTTAGTTATACAGGGCTTTTATTCTATAATGAAATATAGAATCACTGTACAATTCTCCAAAAGTTCTGTTAGGATTCTGATCCCAATATATTAGGCATGTATATTGATTTGGGTAGAAGTGACACCTTGACCATATTAAATATTCCCAGCCAGGAAAATGGTATGTCTCCCGTTTACTCGGGCCTCCTTTTAAGATATTTAAGAGAATTTTAAACATTTTCCCACAAAGGCCAAGGGCATTTTTGCGAGTGTAATGTCTGGATGCTTTATACTTTTACTGATATTGTAAATATCTTTATTTGAGACGGAGTCTGGCTCTGTTGCCCAGGCTGGAGTGCAGTGGCGCGATCTCGGCTCACTGCAAGCTCCACCTTCGGGGTTTACGCCATTCTCCTGCCTCAGCCTCCCAAGTAGCTGGGACTACAGGCGCCCGCCACCACGCCCGGCTAATTTTTTGTATTTTTAGTAGAGATGGCGTTTCACCATTCACAGCATGGTCTCGATCTCCTGACCTTGTGATCCGCCCGCCTCGGCCTCCCAAAGTGCTGGGATTACAGGAGTGAGCCACCGCGCCCGGCCATAAATATCTTGTATTGCATAGCCAATGCTCATATAAAGGACCATTACTTATTTTTGTACTGGATTTTGAATACGATGACCTTGCTGGACTCTCTTAACACTTTTCTTTGTGTTCAGTTCGTTGATTCCCTTGGGTCTTCCATTTAAATGGTCGTATCCTCTGCTCTTTGAGGAGCTAACACTCGGGCCGGGCAGCCTCCGGATGCATCTGTTCCTGCCTGGCAGCGCGCCCCGGGCCCCAGCCTTCTCCACCCGCGCTCCCGCCAGGTGCACAGCAGGGCCCCGGCCAATGGCAGCGCGGACTAGCCGGGCCGGGCTTGGAGGGACCAATCCCGCCGCTGCCGCCTCCCCTCGCCGCCAACTCGGGAACGGGAGCAGGAGGCCATTGGAAAACTTTGGGCAAGATGGCCCGGCGTTGATTTCCGCGCCCGTCTCTCCTGCGCCCGGCCTCTGCGCCGCAGGCCCAGCCCCCAAGCCTCGCACGTGCTGCAGCCCCGGCCTGGCCCCGACCCCTCCTGCCCATGGCGGTGGCCGAGCTGTACACGCAGGTAGGAGGGTCCGCTGGGCTCCCGGGAGCGCTGTGGGGGAGCCGGCCCTGCTAACGCTGACTCGACCTGGCGCCCGGGCCACACCTGCGCACCTGACACGGCAGGGCGGGCGGGCGCGCGCTGGGGGCCGCGGAGGGGCCGCGGGGACTGGGGGCACGAGCGAGCGTCGCCCCTCCAGGGCCCCGACGTATCCGTCCCTGCTCGCGGGTAAGCCCCCTCCTGGCTCCGCCCCGCCTGGGTGCCCTGCGGGTGGGAAGACCCTGGGAGGGAAGACCCTGTGGGAGGGGCCGCCTTCGCCGCTCCGGCCTCGGGGCCTAGAATCCCCAGTCCCCAGGGGTCGCCCGTGCGTCCCCATCTCCCGGGACTGGAGCGCCTCGGCCCCTTCCTCCCACACCACGGGTGGAATCAGAGTTGCCCATGCGGACGTAGAAGCTGAGACGCCGGCGAGTCTCCTGGGACCCCCTTGAACGAGTTGGCACAGAAGCTTATGGCAGCAGTGTTCGGGCTGCTTTCTAGAATTCTGTGCCTTCAAAGTGCGTGAACGTGCATGTGGGCTCATCAGATGCCTAAAGCTGAAGCAGCCTGGGTCACAGGCTTGAGGGCACTGCAGTGGCACCAAGCGCTTGGGGAGCCCAGGGGCCACGAGCACAAAAAAAAATGCTGCAGTCGTAGGCTCTTTGCCTAACATCTGTACTGTTCGCAACAGTACAAACACTACAGTTTCTAAAGCGCCTTTCGTATACCCTGACTCTGGGAAACACTAGAGCATTCCTCAGAAACTTCCTTTCTGCTGGCTAGGGCTCCACCTCTTACCTCGGAAGGGCAGCGTTCCCTCTGAGATGGGCTTGGGTAATTATTTGGATAAAGAGTGTGACAGTGTTAGCACTTTTGAAAAAAAAAAAAAAAAATCCGTTTGAATAGCCATAAAGCCTGATCCTCCTATACACCAGTGGAGAAATTTAGAGACCTCAGTATTCAGACGAGTGGGACTAGAATCCATCCATTTCCCCGGACATATACTCTAGCTTTCTACTTTAAAAGATGCTTTTGCTGTAGATAGAAAAGATAGTCATGAAAATAATCTTGTTTCAATGGTTTAAGCAAACGTTTTTCTTCTACTTTGATTACTTAGTAACAGTCTGGACACAAAGCAACCAAACTGTAGTTTCTCCTCTATTGCATCTTCATTAACTGGAGTTCTAAATGGACGGTGTTTGAATTGCCCTAGTTTTGTTCTAGAATATTTTCACCAGTGAGAGTGTGAGCCCTCAGATAGCCAACAGCGCTTCTTCAGCCTTCAGTTTACTGGAAGTGAAAGAAAAGTCTTGGACTAGTCTTAGACTATACTTTGGGGGACACAGAAAAATGCTGCTGCGGAACCTGTTTGAGGTGAGAGTATTTCCAGAAGCAGAAGCACACAGGTGCAAGTGCCCCATCCTCAGGTGCCTCAAACCTCAAATATTTATTAAATGTCTAGTAAGTACCAGGCACAACGTAGGAAAGCTGACAGGAAGGAGTTTAAAGGTACAAGCTTGGAGGGAATGAGAATCTGAGAATCCCAGAGACTGACGCAGCCCGATGGCCATCCCCACCGACCTTGTGTCCAGGTGGACACCTGTGTGCCTAGGCTGCCACCTCCCTTCCTGGTAGGCAGTTAGCCCCCATTTTGTCTGTTCTAGAGGTGGGAAGGGGAGGGCCATGGCAGCCAGAGAGCGAGGTCGGGGCTTTATTCCCCAGTGCGGGTTTTGAGTGGGGGCTGGCAGGATCAAGGGTGGTGTGCTAGGACTGTTAGATTTGTTATGTATGCCAGCAGCGCCCTTGGGCTGTGGAGGAGAGGGGCTGGGGTCACGTAGCTGAATTCTCAGGTCTTTCCAGCTGTTGGAAGATCATTAGAGCTGCAGTGTTGGCCATGGAGGGTGGAGGCAGGTGAGACTGAGAGGCCGGACTGGGGAGTGGGGTGGGGGTTGGAGGGACCAGCCAAGGATGACATTTGAGGTCAGAGTCTGTATGAGAGAGAGCAGGGTGGTGCTCTTGAGTGAATTAAGGATGTGGCCTGAGGAGGAACTATTTCTTAGAAAAGTCATCAGGCAAGTTCTGTATGTGCAGGGGTTGAAGGGGTGAGGGGGCTTCCAAGGGAAGGTGCCTTGCAGAGTGGGAGGTGTCAGAGGGAGGGGATGGGCCCTGCCAAGGGTCTTCTGCCCAGAGGTGGTCACTGAACCAACAAGACCCTGAGGGCCGCACCAAGGTGGGAGAAGGCAGACAGAGAAGAGGGCCAGGGACAGACCAGCGGGGGAATGCATCTGTGCAAGGAGTGAGAGGAAGCAGAAGGGCTGAGATGGAGCCAACCAGAGGAGGAGCAAACAGCGTTGCTGGGAGGCACCCTGTGGGAACAGGGAAGAGGGAACTCCAGGAGAAGTCTTGGTGAGGGCAGCAGTCGCTGCCAGGTGTGGTGTAAAATCATCCATCGCTTTTCAAAAGCTACAGGGGCCATGCCTTAGAAATGTTCAGAACAGCAGTTCCCCTATTTGAAATCTCTCTAAGAAGAGCTGGTCTGGCATTCTCTGCTCGACCACCTCTAGCGGCTCCCATTGCATTCAGACTCGCTGACCAGCCACGAGGTCCTGCCTGTCTCCCTGCCTTCACCTGGACTCACGCTCTGCCAGACTCCTTGCCATTCCCTCAATGCCTTGCCAGCACGTCGCCGCTGCGTGCCTTGGTGCACGGAACTCCACCTGTCCGAGGCTCTGTCTGTCACCTTTGCCCACGGCACCTGCACCTTCCACCTTCAATTTGTGCAGAGCCTCTTCTGAGAAAGCCTCTGCAGCCAGCGCCTCCACACGGTGCCTTCCATATTGCCTGTTAACAGCTCGTGAACCCTCTGTCTCCCCCATTGACCAAGAACTTTCAGTGAGCAGGGGACAGTGGGGGCTTCGTAAGTGTGTGTTGTGCACCTGTGTGCATGACTGAACGTTTCTGCTTACAGAAATAGCTAGGACCATGGAGACGATGATGGGGATGGTGGTTGTTTTTATTTCTATGTACCAGATGCCATCCTCAGAGTTTCATGTGCCCTCTCTCGTTTAATCTGAATAAACAACTCTGTGTGTTAGATGATCTCACACTTTCAGAAATGGCTCGGGTCAAGTAAGTTGCTAAGGTAACATACAAGTGATGGAGCCAGAGGTGAAAACCTATGTTCTTAGTGTCCCTCACCACCACCACCTTGGTTCAACCGCCTTTATTGTCTTCCTCTTCTTCAAGGGATCTGACCTTTTCCCCACACACAGTGGGCTTGTGGGAAGTTCCTCCACTTTCTAGCTACCTCTCCTGGCACCTGCTTTTTTATATTATTCCTTATAATAACTAAATTGGAACCAACTCCAGTGTCCAGCGAGAGGGGGAAAGTTGAGTAAATTATGGAAGACTCACATGATAAAACAGCACGAAGCCATTAAAAGTACTATTTCTGAAGAGTTCCTAACATGAAAACATGGTTATGTGAAAAATGGGGCACAACAATTGTATATACTGTATGAGGATAAACATAAAATATGCAAACAAAGGAAAAAGACCACATATATCACTGCCGAAAGATTGGACGGTCTTTTTTTCTAGTAGCTGCAGAGAAGTCAACAAGGATGAAGGCTGGGGATGGGTCGTTAGGTTTGGCCACTAGGTTTGGTCCCCGGCATCGTTTCTGTTCAGGTAGAACTGTGAAAGGGAAAGGGAGACCCTGACATGACCCGCTAAAGGAGGGAAACTGGCAGAGGACTGCGGTCTGAAGATGTAAGAAAGGCACCAGGCACGGGTTAACCTTGGAAAGGAGTGAGCGCCCGAGGCTGCAGTAGCAAGAGTTGAAGGCACAGAGATACTGACAGAGAAGGAGGATAGCCCAGAAAGCTTGGCAGCTGCTGAGGAGGAAGGGTGGGTAGGACGGAGGGCTTGAGGAGAGTGACAGTGCCACCAACCTTTTCTCTGACAGCATCATTTGAGACCCTCAGCATCCAGGCCACCTTCCTCTGGGTGAATTTTCACACCTTGACGCCCATTTTAGTGGCACTATTCTCTAGCCTTGGTCTACTCAGCCATGAGTATGGTGCAACTTCTTGTGAGCATCCCTCAGTGCATCCTGGCATGATGTTAGTACTTTCAGCAGAGCTGGTACATGCTCTGCCCCTGGTGGGTCAAGTCAAGTCCTGGTCCTGCCCCTTACTAACTGAGTGATACCGGGCAAGTTACTTAACCTGAGTTTCCACACCAGTATAATGGACCAAATCGTGCTTACCAGCTGAGGAGGTCACTATGAAGATTCATGCGCGTAAAATCCTTAGCACAACACCTGACACATAATGCTTAATAAAGGTTACTCGAATACGGATGCTATCATAATACAGTTGATTTTTTTTTTTACCTAAATACAGACTTTACATTTATCCCTATAAAATTTTCCATTTTATTTAGCGCCCAGCGTTTCTGAAGCTTGTAAAAACCTTTTGAATCTTGATCATCTTTAGCTAATCAATCATTTCATCTGCTTATTTGATACATGTGTTTTGTTTTTTCATCTATGATACTGGTGAAAGCGTTGAATGAAAGGGGAGGCAGTAGAGCTCTGTGGCATGCCTCTGGAGACCTTTTTGTTTTTCTAAAGGTTGCTCTTTGCTCATTAATTAGAACTCAGGTTATGAGTGTTTAGTGACAGATTCCCTACAGTCATTCCACCATCTGTTTCTTTCACTTGTACAAGAGGAACTCACAAATATCTTCGAAGTCTGCCGAAACTCAGATGTGCAAGGTCAAAAGAAGTGTCTTGACTAGCAGTCCAGGGCCCCTGTCTAAAATGAGGTCAAAGTTCAGTGTAATGATTTTTTTTTTTTTACTTTGGCTAATTCTAAATAGTTTTTAGACTTTTATATATCATTAACAACTCTGGAAAATTAAATGTATCCATTGTATTATGTATGGGTAGTTCAAAGAGAAAAAAAGGGATGAAAAGACTGAAATCCTAAGTTTAGCCTTTAACTGGTGGAACTGAAACACTGGGAATTTGAATTTTTGTTCAAATGTTTATGGAGTGCTAGCTATGGGAAGTCATTGCATTGGATTCCTAGCACAAAGACTAGGCTCTTGAAGTTCAAATGCCAGTGGGGGAGATGGGAGGCAGCCCAGATACCTGGGGGTGGGGCAGAGAGCGCTCAAGGGGAAGCATCAGCTCTGCTAGATGGCAAGCGGCAAGGAGAGTGCCCGGATGAGGACTGTGTCCGGCTACTCCACACTATTCAGAGCTGTTTGCCCATGGATGGGGAGAGGATGGGTGGGGCCAGGGTGGAAGGAACAGAAGTACACAGCAGAAAGCCAAAGAAGGCCTGCCATGTTCCAGAAAGTGCTAGTGGTTTTGGGTGACCACAGGCAGAGGGTGGATTGAAAAGAGGGTGAGGCCTGAGTAGGAAAATCAGCCAAAATACTGGTTGTCCAGGACTGGCTCTTCCTCAAAACCCATGGGGGGTTGATTTTCAAAGCTTTTCTCTTGCCGGGCCCCACCCACAGGAATTCCAATCAAGTACGGTTGAGAGAGTCTGTCTGTTCAAAGAAACCTGGTGCTCAGCCTGGCTGAGGAAGCCCCTGGGGGCTGCTGCACCAGTCAAGAGAAGATCGGTGGGAGTAGGGTTGGGGGCTGACTTATGGCCATGGCAAGGGGGCTGGTGGGCAGGGGCGGACAGGAGAGAGCTTTTAAAAGGCAGTCTTTTCCAGCACCTGGTGACCGTTGGGCTGTTGGGGTGGAGACACGGGGGGCATCCAGCACTGTCCCAGGCTTCTGACATGAGGGGCAAGAGAGCTAGGAAGGAGGAGCGTCCGCATCACTGGAGTTTGGAATTTATGAGTCTACGAGGACACTGAGGGGCTGACATCTTGGAGGCAATTGGAAATGTGGTGTAGAGCTCCAGTGCACGATCTGGGTGGGAGGTCTCAGATGCACAGGTGCCAGGCAGTTGCAGAAGCTCTGGAATTGGGTGAAACTCTCCAGAAACAGCCTATCATGAGAAGAAGCTGGAAGGACCTTGGGAGACATGGACATGGGGGGAGTGGGAGGGGCAGGGGAACCAGGGAAGGGGCCTGTGAGGAGTGAGTGAAGAGGAGGAGGAAGAGAGGGGCATGGTGTGACAATCTGGCCTGGCCGACCTGGAGTGTGGACACTCCCAGTCCGGAAAGCGGTTCTAGGAGGGGAACTCATGTCGTCCCATCTTGTCCCATCTTCCATATAAGTCTTCAAGTCATTTCTGTGGCTGATCCCTCAGAAAAGTGGGCGGCGTGAGAAGATGCTGTTCTTATCTCACCTGCGTGCCTGGGGGGGTGGCTGACATGATCTTGAGCTCATAAGGTTCAGTGGTCCCAAGCCTCTGCCTCAGCCTGGAGCCTTAGCATGGGAGGGCACTCAGGGAAGGTGGGAGGTGGCCCTCTCTTTCTTGGCTCTGCTGAAGGGCTTGGCAAGCCATTCCATCCCAGTCCACAGGCTCCTGCCTCATGGGAAGGCCCCATATTCTGAAGGTCAGTTGACAGCTGGTTACATTGTTTGCATGGACTGTGGACTGTGTCTATTTGAATGAATGCTGTAAAGTTAGGTCTTCCTCCAGTTTGAAGCATTGCTTTGTGGGTAGAGGAATGTGAGGGAGGAGGGGACGGGAATGAATGGGTGGAACTTACCTGGAGCTGAGTAAACTCACCGTGTTTACTTACCAGGCTGGGTTTCAGCTGCAAGGGCACTCAATGCCAGCAAAGGCACCAGGATCGCAGGGTGTGGGCAGCCTGGGGTGCTGGGCTGAGGAGTCACTGGTCTTCAGAAGAGAAGCCGCCAGTGGTTACGTATGTCCTAATATTACCTGCCATTTAATACCACTTTTAGCTGAAACCAATCCTAAACTATAGTTAGGAGAGCACATGGACTCCCAAGTAGATGGTTGCAGTTCAGAGTTCAGGATTACTTTCAGGGCCAGATTCGTTTAATTAACGAGAAGTTTAAACTAGGAGTCACAGGCCCTAGCTCCACTGGAGTCCTGGTCCTTTGAGACTCTGTGTGCTGTTTGGTGAGTTATTGCTCTCTCTGGGCTTCAAGTAGGGGCTCTGTCAAACAAAAGGATTGACTGGCCTAGTGACTTTCACATCACTTCTCAGAGCCCAGGCTTCCTTGGATTGCCCCCAGGGCCCTCCGCTCCAGCTCCGTCAGAACACCTCCACTTTCGCCTGCTTCGCTTAGCCAGCTGCACAACTTCATTTTTTTTTTTTTTTTTCTGAGATGGAGTTTCACTCTTGTCGCCCAGGCTGGAGTGCAATGGCATGATCTTGGCTCACCGAAACCTCCGCCTCCCGGGTTCAAGCGATTCTCCTGCCTCAGCCTCCCAAGTAGCTGGGATTACAGGCACCTGCCACCACACCTGGCTAAATTTTTTTGTATTTTTAGTGGAGACGGGGTTTCTCCACATTGGTGAGGCTAGTCTCGATCTCCCGATCTCAGGTGATCCGCCCGCCTCGGCCTCCCAAAGTGCTCTTCCATTCTCGCTCTCTCAAAACTTACACATCCATGTCACATTTCTGCAAGTTCCTGCTTTTTGCTAGCTGTTAAGGATTAAAGCAATTCAAATGATTTAGGGGTAGTCACGATTGATATCCATCCAGTGACTTTTTTATTGAGTAAGCAAGGCGATTTATATTAATAGATGTGTTCCTCATCCAACATTGGCCTAGTCTAGTACTTGTACCGTGAACTTTTTTTTTTTCTTTTGAGATGGAGTTTCACTCTTGCCTCCCAGACTGGAGGGCAGTGGTGCGATCTCAGCTCACTGCAACCTCCACCTCCTAGGTTCAAGTGATTCTCCTGCCTCAGCCTCCTGAGTAGTTGGGATTACAGGTGCGTACCACCACACCCAGCTGATTTTTGTATTTTTTGTAGAGATAGGGTTTAACCATTTTGGCCAAGCTGGTCCTCAACTCCTGGCCTCATGTGACCCACCCACCTCGGCCTCCCAAAGTGCTGGGATTACAGATGTGAGCCACCGTGCCCAGGCTGTTTTATTCTTATTCTTTATTTCCTCCGGCATTTTTATATGAACATCTTAAGCATAATGCAATGTTGAAATAACTTTACAGGTCAGACACGATGGTTTATACCTGTAATCTTAGCACTTTGGGATGCTAAGACAGGAGGATCACTTGAACCCAGGGGTTCAAGGCTCCAGTGAGCTGTGATCATGTCACTGCACTCCAGCCTGGGCCACAAAACTAGATCCTGTCTCTTTAAAAAAAAAAAAAAAATTATAGTGAACACCTGTTTTACCACCTGGATTCTGGTGTGGACAGTCTACCATATTCATTGTATCCCATGTCTATCCATCTTTCTGTTCTATCTGACCTTCAATTCATCTCACTTTTTTGAAGCTTCTTTAAGTCATATATCAACACACCTTCTAAATATTTCAGTATGCGTATTAACTAGAGTTCCGTATTTTTTGTGTGTAAAATGTACACACAATGAGATGCACCAATCTTAAGTCTGCATTGTCTTAGGTTTGAAAAGTGCTTAGCCCCTATGTAACCCAAGCCCCATCAAGATAGATATTGTTACCATCGCTCCCAGAAGACCCCCTCACACACCTTTGGAGTCACTCCCTGTCCCCACCCACCCTCAGAGGCAACTACTGCTGTGAATTGTTTCCCAGCACGCATTAGTTTTAGCTGTTCCAGAACCTGATTTTGTGTCCACAATCGGTGGGTTCTTGGTCTCACTGACTTCAAGAATGAAGCCGCAGACCCTCACAGTGAGTGTTACGGTTCTTAAAGATGGTGTATCTGGAGTTTGTTCCTTCTGATGTTCGGACGTCTTTAGAGTTTTTTCCTTCTGGTGGGTTAGTGGTCTCTCTGGCTTCAGGAGCGAAGCAGCAAACCTTAGCAGTGAGTGTTACAGCTCTTAAAGGCAGTGCGTCTGGAGTTGTTTGTTCCTCCTGGTGGGTTCATGGTCTTGCTGGCTTCAGGAGTGAAGCTGCAGACCTTTGCTATGAGTGTTACAGCTCATAAAGGTAGTGCAGCCCCAAAGAGTGAGCAGCAGCAAGACATTGCAAAGAGCAAAAGAACAAAACCTCCACAGCATGGATGGGGACCCAAGCAGGTTGCTACTACTGGCGCCGGTAGCCTGCTTTTATTCCATTACCTGACCCAACCCACATCCTGCTGATTGGTTCATTTTACAGAGAGCTGATTGGTCCATTTTTGACAGTGTGCTGATTGGTGCATTTACAATCCCTGAGCTAGACACAGAGTGCTGATTGGTGCATTTACAATGCGTTAGCTAGACACAGAGTGTTAGAAAAGTTCTCCAAATCCCCACTAGGGTAGCTAGACATAGGGTGCTGACTGGTGTATTTACAATGCCTTAGCTAGACCTAAAGGTTCTCCAGGTCCCCACTAGACCCAGGAGCCCAGCTGGCTTCACCTAGTGGATCCCGCACCAGGGCCGCAGGCGGAGCTGCCTGCCAGTCGCGCTCCCTGCGCCCGCACTCCTCAGCCCTTGGGCTGTTGATGGGACCCGGAGCTGCGGCGCAGGGGGCGGCGCTCTTCGGGGAGGGGCAGAGGAGGGGAGGGTCAGGCATGGCGGGCTGCAGGTCCGGAGCGCTGCCCGGCAGGGAGGGAGCTGAGGCCCTGCGAGCATTCGAGCGCAGCGCTGGCGGGCCGGCACTGCTGGGGGACCCGAGGCACCCTCTGCAGCTGCTGGCCCGGGTGCTAAGCCGCTCACTGCCCCGAGCCTGCGGCTGGCCGCTCGGAGTGCTGGGTCTGCCGAGCCCACGCCCTCCCGGACCGGCGCTGGCCAGCGAGCACCGCGCGCAGCCGCGGTTTCCGCCGGTGCCTCTCCCTCCGCACCGCCCTACAAGCAGAGGGAGCCGGCTTCGGCCTGGACTAGCCCAGAGGGGGGCTCCCACCGTGCTGTGGTGGGCTGAAGGGCTCCTCAAGCTCCGCCAGGGTGGACTCTGAGGCCGAGGAGGCGCCGAGAGCGAGGGCTGCTAGCCTGTTATCACCTCTCAATTTGAAGGGACTCACATAGGAGGTACTCATTTGTGTAAGGCTTAACTCAGCGTGCTTTGGTGACTCACCCATGCTTTTGCTTGCATCAGTAGTTCATTCCTTTTTATGGGTAAGTTGTATTTCATTGTATGGGTATACTGCAGGCATTTTTTAAAATTCTCATTAATGGACATTTAGTCTGTTTCCAATTTTTGTCCATTATAAATGAAGTTACTATGTCCCATATCACAGAATTTAATGTACCATTCTTTGAGGGGGGGCTTATATTTTGATATTTGTCTTTAAAGATTAATATTTATTGTTCTGATTATAAAAGTAATAGATGCATATTGTAGAAAAATACATCAAACTCTCAGGTGTCTTGTATAAGAACACTAATTTTAAAATCCTACTGGGCGTGGTGGCTCATGCCTGTAATCCCAGCACTTTGGGAGGCTGAGGCAGGTGGATCACTTGAGATCAGAAGTTCGAGACCAGCCTGACCAACATGGTGAGACCCCCATCTCTACTAAAAAACAAAATTAGCCAGGCGTGGTGGTGGGTGCCTGTAATCCCAGCTACTCAGGAGGCCGAGGCAGGAGAATCACTTGAACCCAGGAGGCAGAGGTTGCAGTGAGCCAGGTTCATGCCACTGCACTACAGCCTGGGCAATAAGAGTGAAAATCCATCTCAAAAAAAGAAAATCCTGTTGGGTGAGTGCCTTACCCTCATGATGTCATTGAACCTTAATTACCTTCTGAAGACCCTATCTCCGGATGTAGTCAATTGCGGGTTAGGGCTTCAACGTATGAATTTGGGGGACACACAGTTCAGCCCACAGCAACATGGTTCTACCCAAAGACTTGTACATCAGCACTGAGCCAGGCGTGCCCATTGCCTGCTGGGAATTGAGCTGGGTGGCTGTGTCTGGACTTCTGCATTTCCCACTGTGGGTGTCCTTGGCAGCCCACCGGTGTGATAAGATTGTGATGGCATTGCTGTAACAATACTTTCATAGCATTTTACAAAGTTCTTTCAAGTACGAAGTCTAATTTAACCTCCCAGGGAACTTGTGAAATAGATACTATTGTGGTGATTTTGTGGATGAGAAAAATGAGGCACTGTTAAGTGTCTGGCCCAGAGTTCCATAGTCAATCAGTGGTAAAAGAAATCCCTCTCCTCTAACCCTGTAGACAGCCATGAGATGTTTCCATTAAGGTACTCGCAGTTTTCTTTCCCACGTCCAGGCTTTCAGCATTCAAGGTTTATCTAGAAGGCTTTGGGATTTCCATTGCCTGTAAACTGAGGCAGCCAGGCCCAGTGCGTTGCAAATGCATGAAAGATCACCTCATAAGCAAAATTAGGTAGACGTATTCCTCATAAAGGAGCTGACCTAGTGGACAGAAAGAAACCTTCCTGCGTCTAACCATGCATTGATCCATGCTTTTGAAAGTTCTGAAATTCAGCTTTTCTCATCCTGTTGGTCAGTACAACAGGGTCTGGATTCCTGATCCTGAAGAAGTTTGGAAGTCTGCTGAAATAGCCACGGACTACAGAGTTGGTGACAAGGTCCTGCGACTCCTGCTGGAGGATGGAACGGTGAGGGTCCTTGCTGTTTGCGGCTGCGTCGATGTGTAAAGTGGTAGCTGGGGTATGTGTGAGGATGGGGGCACATGGACCCCGTGGGAGGCACCCAAGGGAGGGCACATGAGTGGGCACCAGCACCATCCCCAAACGGCCCCCTGGCACCAGGACTCACTGATGTGTCTGTACTCCTTCCCTCCCTCCCCTATGCTGCCCTGCATCCACCGGGCCTCTTTCTGTGAAGAGGGCCCAGCTGCAGGAGCCAGGTCTGTGCCACGGCACTGCATTTCCAGGCACCCAGCATTACTGGGAGACTGCTGAAAAGTGATTCTCCATTTTGGCTTCCTGAGTCTCAGCCCAGAGATTGGGCAAAGATGAAAAACTTGGAGAGAAGTCGTTTGAGCCCAAGGCATACACTGGTAAAGAAAAACATCAAGATGCGAAGGGGAGGAAAATGAGAAGAGGGAGATAGAAAATAGGCAGCGAGAGGGAGGAGTGGGAGGAGATTGGAGGGAGCCGGTCCACGGATGTACAGAAATGTGTAAGGGAGGGAGTGTGGCAGGAACAAGAAGACAGGGACGCTGTCTTTGTGTGACATTATGAGGTGCCTCTGTTGGTGCTGGTGTGGTGAGGGGGAGGTGAGGATGAACTTCAGCAGTTGCTCCTGTGGTGGGATGAGCTAGTGAGGAGCTTCCCTGCAAGGCTGCATGTGCCTTCTGATGACGCAGCTTCTGAAGACTTTGCATTTGCTCTAAGTGTCCCTCATGAGTCGTCCTTGCCCACCATTGCTGTAGTGACATTCCACTGGATTTGTAGCTAGGGTGACTGGATGGGTTTAGAATCAAGTATCTGGATAGAGACCTGGGCAGGGGATTTGTGCTCCATCTAGATCCCAGAGGTGGGTCTGGGGAACATCATGTGAGGATTAATTGACAAAGCACGTGAATGGGTTCTGCAGGGACAGGGCACACTACTTCTAATCAGACTGTCCTGGATTTGGGAGACATTTCCTGAGATCCTGGGAAGGCAGATGAACATAGCAGTTAAAGACACACCCCCTAGAATCAGATGATCTGGCTTCAGATCCTGGCATGGCCGCTTGTTAAGTCTTTGGCAGCAAGCCCCCAGTTTCCCCATATGTACGAAGGAGGTAATAACTGCACCATCCCAGGGTTGCTGAAGTGCGATGAGACAATCCTGTGTGCATGTGTAAAGAAAGGCAGGAGCTCTGGGAAGAGCCTCTCGCTCCCTGGGGCTTCCCTGCCCAGCAGGAGCTCTCGCAGCTTTTATTGAGTGTCTCCTGTGCACAGTCTGGGCTCCAATTAGGGATCAGGTGGCTTTGTCTGGGGAGGAAAACCTCCAGGCAGCAGCTGCGGTGTCAGTTTGCTGCTTTGGTAATGTCCGCTGGGCTTCAGGTGGCTACATTCCCGGCCTTGACCCGGCTGCAGAGGTGAGTAGGATGGCGGACAGCCAGACCACTCTCTAACTCAACCCTTTGTCAATACTGTAAGAGAAAAGGCCTGTGTGCTGTAGGAAAATGTCACCTCTGCCTCCACCTGTCAACATAATGTTCGTTACATTTTCTCCCCTCCTCCAAAAGACTGTCCTTTCTGTCTCCCTGTTGCTTTCACATATAACACATGCAGAGGCCAAACCAGAAGTGGGGGTTGTGGATTTACAATAGAAAAACAGAGACAAGGAAAGTCAGTAGGTATGAGAATCATTGTTCCTGATTTTATTTTCAAAAGTGTTCAGGTTGAGAATATTCTGGTCGGGGTTAGGTCGCCATACACTTGCATTGGTAACAGGGGAGCAGGAGCTGACCTGAGGATCTGTGTCCAGTTGTGGATTGCCCTGAGCTGCTCGCTTTACGCAGAACAGACCAATCAGCCAGCGAAACCCCTGCCATCGACAAGGAAGCACTGTGCTAGTGAGAGAGCACAGGCTTCAGAGTGAGGCCCAGATTCACTGTGTGACCTTGGACAACAAATTCCTACTTTCTGAACCTGTCTCGTTGACTTTCTTGGTTGGGGTAGTCACGTCCTCCCTGGAAGGCAGTTTTGAGGATTAAATGAAGCAATCCATGCTGAGTGCTTGGCATGGGGTCTGCACAGTGGCACTTGCTAAGGGGCAGCTGGGCCACCTTGTGGAGCTGGCCCAGGACCAGAGATCAGAAGGAATCCAGAGATACTGACTGAATACCAGGAAGGCGGCGGTGGCCTGGGAAGGTAGAAGAGAAACAAGCATGCTGGGTGACCTGCTCAAGTCGCTTTAGTTGGGCTTCACGTCCCCCAGCAGTGAAACAGGAGTGTAGGAATTAGAATACTCTGACATTGGAAAGGCCCAGTCGTCTGTGGCACAGATGCCACGGGACCTGCTCGCCTCACCTTCATTCTGCGAAGGCAGCCGCTTTAGGAATACTAGGTTAAATTTAGCAGAAGAGGAGCAAGCCTGGGAAGATTCCCTGGCCCAGGGCTGAGAGTGATAGGAATAGACAGCCCTGCTGGGGGAGCCGTGAGCCCTCGGGCATGTGGGCGACTGCAGACAGGAGACACCTGCAGCAGGGGCCTGTCACGGAGAGACCACCACCTGCACCGACTCCTTTAGGTATCTGTCACCACCAAGTGTGTCAACTTTGAGCAGAGACTCAACAACCTTAGAGTTAAAGGGACCTTAGGTCATTGTGTCATTTTAGCTGCAGCATCTTGTTTTCAAACGAAAACTTGCATGACCTCAACATTGAAACCACATACAGGTAGACCCCTGTGGGAGATTCAGGAATGGGGCACCTGGATCTCTGCCCATGTAGCTTCCCCAGCACCCCTTATTGAGGCCTCTGTAGCTCTAAGGACCCGTGGTCTGGTCTAGCTCCTCTTCGCAGATGAGAGAAATGAGGCCTAGAGAGGGCGAGTGACTTGCCCCAGTGCACATAGCCAGTGCCCTAGTCCCCTGCTCCTACTTTTCATCATTCCAGGAGTCAGCTGTGAAGATTTTCTTGTTGCTATACATACATTTGCTTTTTAGTGTCAGTGATGACTCTGGAAATAAAAACAGTGCTTCAACAGAACGCCAAAAATCTTCTATTTCCAGAGCTTTCCTTTTATCTTTGTCCATAGGAGCTGGATTATTCCGTCAATCCAGAATCTCTACCTCCACTTCGGAATCCTGACATCCTCGTGGGCGAGAATGACCTCACGGCTCTCAGCTATCTCCATGAGCCCGCGGTGCTCCACAACCTCAGGATCCGCTTTGCAGAATCCAAACTCATTTACACCTACAGTGGTAAGGAGAGCAATTCTAGGAAGTAAGGAATGGCACTGGAATGGAAGCTTGCTGTCTGGAGCCTCCTGGTTGTTTTATGTTTATACTGAGCACCCAGAGTTTGTTGTACAAAGAAGTATCTAGGTGGGGAGAGTCTTCAACAAGAACTAAGACTGGACTACCGAGAAAAAGAGATGTAACAAAGCTTGTGTTTGGGTTTCTCATCGGATTTGATACATTTATTACTTATTTTGGGCAATGATATTACTTACATTGTGAACTGCAAAGATGTTTCCGTTTGGGAGCATTTCCACCTGTCCTGTCATCCAACCATCAGACCAGCCGGAGGGTGTAGGTGACTGGCAGGGAATTAATTCAGTGCATGAAGTGACTTGCCCAAAGTCACACAGAAGGTGTAATAAGTGACAGAGCTGGGGTTTCTTAAAAAAAACAAACTGGAGAGGCAGGTGGCAGTAAGAATCTTTTAACTGCATCTAACATCTTTCCCCAGGAATCATTTTGGTGGCCATGAATCCTTACAAGCAGTTGCCAATATACGGAGATGCCATCATCCACGCCTACAGCGGGCAGAACATGGGCGATATGGACCCACACATATTTGCCGTGGCAGAAGAGGCATACAAGCAGATGGCCAGGTAGCTTCCTGCCAAGCTGGACTTCCCCTTGCTCTGCCAATGCTCCCTGCATTTGCCAGACCATCACAGTGGAGGGGAGATACCTAGGTTGGGCTCATTAAAAGAGATAGGCCAGAGATGGTGCTTTGTCGAGCCGACTACCTGGAATGAATAGCAAACGACTGTTCCATGCACCTGACCTGTCAGGACTGAGTTTCCTGGGTTTTGTTCCTTCAAGGTAGTCGAGGCAGTCCTACCAGTTTGGGAATAGCAGATCCTTTTCTTGCAGTGTGTTTGGTTGGAGGAGTGTTGATTTAATCTCTGCTATGAGATGTTTAAGCTTTTTTTTTTAACCCATTCCAGGAAGCAGAATCTGATGACAGGGGATTTAGCTGCAGGAGGTTTTAGGTGCAGGAGACTTGGAGTTTTATCCTGATTTCACTGCTAGGTGTTTGTAGGGCCCCGTGGAGTTCTTGTTTCACTAGCGCACATGTATGGAAAGCCTCCTGCGAATGAGGCACCACACACACATTCCCATATGTCATCTGGGATGGCCTCAGAATAGCCCATGATGCAGATGTGTGGGTGGTAAACAGTTTCAGGGAATAACCAACTGAGGTTAGGCAGCAAGTAAAAGGCAGATCCTGGGATTTGTGCTTGGATGTTTAAACTCTAGTTTATTTTTCCCATAACCATCACTTTTGGCTTCAGTGTCTTCATCTGTAAGGTATGGAGAATAAAAACACCACCCTATCTTTGTAGCTGCCTTTACAGTTTGCAAAAGAACTTTCGCATACAGTGGTCTCCCTTGAGTCTTACAGCACTCCTGTGAAGTCGACTGACTTCATTGCGCACTTTTCACAGATAGGAAATCCGAGGCACCGGACCTGGACCTGCTGACTCTTTACCTAAGTCTTTACTGCATAACCCCAGCCGCAGCTCCTGAGCTCCCTCTGCTTTATGTCTTTGTCTGTGAGCTGGACTCTCAGAGGGCACCCATTCCTGGTTCTGCTGCTTATAATGAGGGGGCAGGTGGTAGCTTCCATGAGGTAGAACATGTGCTGCTTTCCTGCAGAGCCGTCTAATGGGCAGTCTGGGGATAGACCGAGCTTCTTCACAGTCATCAGAGACCCGGTGCTGTGCAGCTCCCTGTCCCTGGGGTGGGGCAGGCATCCTCAGGGACAAGCTAGTGCTCAGCTCTGTCTTCCATATTCTAGGTGACAAGGCATATGAGGGGAAGGGTACAGCCCTCCAGGTTAGGGAGATTCTCCAGAAACCCCACAAAGCGCTTCTGCTCACAGCTCATCGGCCAGGACCTCACTCACACAGGGAGGCTGGGATGTGCAGTCTTTCATATGCACAGCGGGGCACTGCCTGGCCACTGGGGCCTAGTCCCTAAGAAGGAAGAGGAGAATGCGAGTGAATACTGGGTAGAGAATTAGTAGCTTCTGCTGCAGCAAGATTCCTTCTCACCCTAAAACCTCCACGGTTCTGAGATTTTTCCCTGGCTCCCTGCAGGTCTCCCAGGTATTATGGTGATTAGGGTCTGGGTATCAGTGGGATGAGCTCTTTGGCGCTGTAGGGCTGTGCTCAGTTCAGCTCTGAAGAGCCAGTTTCTCCTTGACGGTCTGTGTAACTGCAGTAACAGAACAGAGCCTAAAGCAGGCTCGTGTTGGCCTTATTTGATGCTAGACAGGGAGTGTCCCTCAGGGCTGTAGAACAGGACTGGGATTACTGAAGCCCTGTTCTATGCCCTGAGGGACACTGAGCATGTCATTCCCCTTCTCGGAGTCTTCATCTTGTCTCTGAAATGAAAATATTGGACCAGGGCTGTGTACCCAAAGTCTTCTCCAGCATTCACATGGGAGGCTGTGGCTCTGTGCTCTGGGTCAAGTCACTCCACCCACGGTCACCATTTTACTCCTCTGTAAGAGAGAGATCTATGTCGTAGGATTTTCGTGAAGCTTAAATGAGAATCTGTATTCACTCAGCACCTGGCATGTGAGCGGTGCCACATCCACAGAGCCGCGTTAGAAGCTTCCACCGTCACGATCTTATGACATGAAAAGTTTAGTGCATTTTTTAAAATCTCTAAATTATATAACAGAGCATGTTGGCTTACAGAGCGCATATGTTCCCAAGCATCTTTTGAATAATTGCTCTCAAAATAATGTCCTTGAAATGTTTTTATATTTAAGTGGGATGTGCAGAAAGGAGTTGACATAAGGCCTGAGGCTGCTATCTTTAGAGGCCTGCTTGCAAGGTGGCCCGTGGCTGGCCTCTGATTTCATGACAGTTCCTGACATTTCTTGGTTGATAAAGTGGCTCATTTTACCTAAACTCAAGCTGTTTGTGTAAACAATGTGCTTTATGCTGAATACCCGCTTTCCTCCTGGGAGTCTGGAATGTTGGCATGTGCCAGGCAGAAGGTGGGCACTGCATCTCTGATGAGCTTCCCTCGCAGCCAGCATTTCACATGTGCCGTCAAATTCCTTGCTGGAGGAATTGAGCGTGTCCTGTGTGACCCGACTGGGAGAGGACCCCTGGAAGTTTGCACCCAGGTTCCACTGGACCTCGCCCCGCATGCCTTTTCCCCTTGCTGCTTTTGCTCTGTATCCTCTTGCTGCAGTCAGTCTTAGCTGTGAGGATGACTGTATGCTGAGTCCTGTGAGTTCTCTTACTGGGACATTGAACCTGGGGTTGGTGTTGGGGCCCCTCAGTAATTTTGGGGTACTCAATAAATACAGGTCCTCTTTAATGGGAAGAAACTAACATTTGAAAACTCTTTTATTTGCTTTAGAAACAACAGAAACCAGTCCATAATTGTAAGCGGAGAGTCGGGTGCTGGAAAGACAGTGTCAGCTCGCTATGCCATGAGGTACTTCGCCACCGTCAGCAAATCTGGCAGCAACGCTCACGTGGAGGACAAGGTCCTGGCGTCCAATCCCATCACCGAGGTGCGTACCGCTGCGGAAGGCAGCCATGTGTTGATGATGGAAATGGGGGTTGGTTAGGTTCTGTGCTCTCCTGGCTAATTCAAGTTCCCACCCTTTAAAGACTAAAGAAGTGAGGGCAGGAAAGACCCAGGAAGCCTATTTGCTGGTGTGATTTGAAGGAGATGGGGGCAGAATTGCTGCTTTCAAGACTCTCTCCTGCTATACCTCCTGGGCTGGAAATCTACCATCAGATTCCAGGAGTCCTCTGTTTACATTTACATCCCAGGGGAAAACCAAACATCACTGGTGCACTGAAATCACTGGTGTTCTCCAACCAGCTGGCATCAGCTTTCATGAGCTGATTGTTAAAATATTCAGGAGTTTTGCAAGCTGATTGATAAACCTTGGTCATTTGACGTCAGTCATGGGAGGAGAATTTATACCTTCTGCCTTGGCAAAGGCCACATGTAAAGACTCTTCCTCCTGCCCTCCCCAAGAGCCAGTTCATCAGCACACTGCTGACTGGGACAGGGAGTGGGCAAGACCAACCGTGACAGTGCCCAGGGGTGAGGAGACAGCCCTCAAGGAAGAAGGGGCACCCAAAAGGGACAGAGGAGGGCCCCGCAAGCCAACTCCAGCTGCCCTGCAAAATGGGAAGAGGATTGATTTGAATTTCTTTGGAAGCAAAGCAAATAATTAAGAACATTAGACTCGTAGACCTCTTCTCCCTGTTTTCTCAAATCAAAATCCTCAGTGAATATTTATCAGACCATCTACTCTGTTGAAGCCACTGTGTAGCTAATGTGGGAAGTGATGGAAAAGAATGAGACCCAATCTCCAAGTTAAGATTCTTCTAACCTAACGTAAGAATATTTTAAAATTCAATAGAAACATAAGTGGGGAGGGGGTACTAAGAAACACTGCAAAGCTCGTAGTTCAGAGGCATAACCTTCTTAGAAACATAAATTACAATCCAAGATACCAATAGAAAAGTTATCAAGGCTGGGTGCAGTGGCTCACATCTATAATCCTGCACTTTGGGAGGCTGAGGTGGGTGAATTTCTTGAACTCAGAAGTTCCAGATCAGCCTGGGCAACATGATGAAACCCCATCTCTACCAAAAATACAAAAAATTAGCCAGGTATGGTGGCACATGTCTGTAGTCCCAGCTACTCAAGAGGCTGAGGTAGGTAGATTGCTTGAGTCAGGAGGTGGAGGTTGCAGTGAGCCAAGATTGCACCACTGGCACTCCAGCCTGGATGACAGAGCGGGACCCCGTCCCAAAATAAAAGTTATCAAGAGCCAGTGGCAAATTAAATGCCCAGTGGATAATTTTGTGTAAATATTTAGGGTTTGTCTCCCCCACTAGACTGTACACTCCGAAGGCAGGACTATATTTGGTTCACCGAGCGCATGGCACATAGTAGGTGCTCAGTAAATACATGTTGACAGGCAGCATGATGACCTGGGCAGGGTCCATCTAGAAAGAGGGTGCTCAAGAGAGGGTGGGGAGGGGCAGAGGAGAGATGAAATTGAAGAACAGAAGTAAAAAGCAAAAATCCTGCCCAGAGAGTGGGAGGGATGAGAAGGAGCAGTCTTTTGGTTAAGTGGAAAGCTTGTAAGTGGTTGTCTTTTGGTTAAGTGGTTGTCTTTTGGTTAAGTGTCTTTTGGTTAAGTCTTTTGGTTAAGTGGAAGCAGTAAGGAGTAAGGATTGGAATAAAGGTTGGATGAAAGATGTGAACTTTTAATTTTTTTTTTTTTTTTTTTTTGAGACGGAGTCTCGCTGTGTCGCCCAGGCTGGAGTGCAGTGGCCGGATCTCAGCTCATTGCAAGCTCCGCCTCCCGGGTTTTTACGCCATTCTCCTGCCTCAGCCTCCCGAGTAGCTGGGACTACAGGCGCCCACCACCTCGCCCGGCTAGTTTTTTGTATTTTTTAGTAGAGACGGGGTTTCACCGTGTTAGCCAGGATGGTCTCGAACTCCTGACCTCGTGATCCGCCCGCCTCGGCCTCCCAAAGTGCTGGGATTACAGGCTTGAGCCACCGCGCCCAGCCGTGAACTTTTAATTGAGCATCCTAGGCATTTGGGGCCTGAGTGAGTTGAGGCACCTCATATTCTCTCATTTAACCCTCCCAATTGTGTAAGTGTTCTGGTCAGTCTGGGCTGCTGTTACAATAATAAGTATAATATACTTTAGTATAATATACTTTAGTGTCATCGACCAGGTGGCTTATACACAACAGAAATTTATTTTTCACAGTTCTGGAGGCTGGAAGTCCAAGATCAGGGTGCTAGCAGGGGTCAGGTTCTGGTGAGGCCTCTCTTCTGGGTGCCTGCCTGCTGTCTTCTCACGGTACCCTTACATGGCAGAAAGAGAGCAAGAGAGGTGTCTGGGATCCCTGTTATGTAGGCATTAAAATCCCACTCCCAGGGGCTCTATCCTCGTGACATCATTACTTCCCAAAGGCCCACCTTACCATACCGACACATAGGGTTAGGATTCCAGCATGAGGATTTTGGGAGGACACAAACATTCAGTCCATAACAGTAAGTTGCTTATTATTCTCATATTACAGATAGGGAGATTAAGACCTGGAAAGATGAACTACCCCCTGTTTTTGAGACAGGGTCTTGCTGAGTTATCCAGGCTGGAGTGCAGTGCTGCAATCATAGCTCACTACAGCCTCCAGCTCCTGGGCTCCAGCAATCCTCCCACCTCAGCTGTCTAAGTAGCTAGGACTACAGGCACATGCCACCGTGCCTGGCTAATTTTTTTGTGTTTTGTAGAGATGGGAGTCTCACTGTTTTGCCTCGTCTGGTCTCAGACTTCTGGCCTCAAGTGAATTTCTCGCCTCAGCCTCCTGAAGTGCTGGGATTACAGGCGTGAGCCACCGCACCTAGCCAGTGAACTAACTTGTAAGACATTACACAGATAGCAAAGATAGAACCCAGGGCCCTGAAACATCAGAACCTGTGCTCTTTCTGGTCTTCCCCAGTGTCTGCCAGTGGGACCGAGGAGAGGTTTGAGCAGCAGGCTCGGGACTGGTCATGTTCCCTGCCAGCCTGGGGTTGCTTTCTTTCCCCAGACCTCCCTCTGCCAATCAGACCTTCCCCTCGGGTACGGAATTGCATTTGACTAAAAACTCCTGCAATAACGTTGAGGCAAAAATCTTTTAATGTTGTTATTTCAGAAGAGTTATGTTTTTTTAGGCCGTCGGAAATGCCAAGACCACCCGCAATGACAATAGTAGTCGGTTTGGGAAATACACAGAAATCAGTTTTGATGAACAAAATCAAATTATAGGAGCCAACATGAGAACTTACCTCCTGGAGAAATCCAGAGTTGTCTTTCAAGTAAGTATTAAATTTTTCCCCAACTTTTTGAGCATTATTTACAATTACATTCTTATTATATATACTCAGGCAGGCTACACTATGCTATGAATTGAAGACTAGGGTTTTCTTATCTTTCATTTGCAGTTTGGATTCTTTTTTCTGTTGATTAAAACTTGATGGTGAATAGGTGTAGTATCAGGTGAGTTGTATGACTGTAGGAAGAGGTTATGACTTTTTAATTTGGGGGATTTACAAAATCCTTATAGTTTAAAAAGCAAGTATCTCTTTCTAGAGTACAAAAACTGTTTGAAATAGACAAAGCTGACAGACTGGCTTTCCTATCAGAAAGGGAATGGGATCAGAGCTATCGAGGCGGTTTTAAGAGAAAGGCTTTTCTGCCAGTAAAATGGAGAAAATTCTCACCGTTTTGGCCCAGGAGGAGAGCAACAGTAAACCTTGTATTGCAGGAAGTTTCTAAAAATTTCACTAGGATGAGTTATGTCATTCCTATTCCATGGGATATTTTCATTTAATAACACTTCCTCTGGGTTACTCGTTACTTGGAAGGCCATCTCAGGCCACCCGGTTCTCAGTTGAGAGGAAGGGCCTCTTGTGGACTGGCCAGATCACATCCCAGACAGATAATTATCCATCCAGGTTAGACATCTAAGATTCTCTAGTTAAAAACGTGGCATTTTTGCTTGTGAGGATTTGGTGTAATTTTGAGGACATTTCTTTATCTTACAGTCGGAAAATGAACGAAATTACCACATTTTCTATCAGCTTTGTGCATCTGCACAGCAGTCGGAATTTAAACATCTTAAATTGGGTATGTGATGGATCGTGTGTGGAAGGGTCTCTCTTTTATGTGGGGGCTTAAATTCTAGGTTAACTTTCTTCTTATACTAATATGTCTTTTTTTTTTTTTTTAAGTATTTGCCCAAAGATATAAGATTCTTTGGTTTCAAGGACAGAATTGGTGCATCTAATTAAGGGGCTGGATTAGGGCTGGGGGGATGAGTTTAGAGAGAGAGGGCACTCTTAAGCCTGAGGTTATTTTTAAAGCTCATTGGGCCTGGCGTGGTGGCTCACACCTGTAATCCCAGCACTTTGGGAGGCCAAGGTGGGCGGATCACCTGAGGTCAGGAGTTCAAGACCAGCCTGGCCAACGTGGCAAAACCCTGTCTCTACTAAAAATACAAAAATTAGCCGGGTGTGGTGGCACACACCTGTAGCCCCAGCTACTTGGGAGGCTGAGGCAGAAGAATTGCTTGAACCCGGGAGAGGGAGGTTGCAGTGAGCCGAGATCACACCACTGCACTCCAGCCTAGGCAACAGAGCAAGACTCCATCTCAAAAAAAAAAAAAAAAAAAAAGCTCATTGTGTGTTTGTGCTCCTCCAGCTAGAACCACCTGATTAAGAGCTCCTGACAGCTGGAACATATGGCGTCACCAAACCTTCCATTTTATTTGAACATGCATAGATAGTTGTTTTTCTACCATGTATGACATGTTAACCCATTTTTTAAAACAAACCACCTCTATCATAATTTGATGGCTCAAGGTCATTCATTATTTGTAGTCATAATTGATTATATTCCAGAGATGGCTAAAGCATAGGGCTGTTTGTCCTTCAATACAAAAGGCCCCGAGCCCTGTGCTGTCATGGCTCTCCTGCCTTAGCCATTTGTGCTATGCTGGTAGATGAGAATTGTCGGAGATAACTTCTAGTATGTTGGAGTTGAACTCACACACTCTCTAGTTTTGGAGAAATTGCTTGTGCTCTTAGAATCTAAATTTCTGCAGATTTCACATGAAGGTAATATCCTTGGCCTTGTCTACCAAACAGAATATGAATAGCGAACTTGCAGAAGGGCTTTCTGAAAGATCCTCTACTATTTAAACATTAGGGGTGTGTGTGTGTGTGTGTGTGTGTATAGTCATCCTGATTGTTCTAATGGTTTTATAAGAGTATATGCATGTCAAAAGTTTATCAAATTGTACGTGTTAAACATGCAGTTTAGCCGGGCGCGGTGGCTCAAGCCTGTAATCCCAGCACTTTGGGAGGCCGAGGCGGGTGGATCACGAGGTCAGGAGATCGAGACCATCCTGGCTAACATGGTGAAACCCCGTCTCTACTAAAAATACAAAAAACTAGCCGGGCGTGGTGGCAGGCGCCTGTAGTCCCAGCTACTCGGAGGCTGAGGCGGGAGAATGGCGTGAACCCGGGAGGTGGAGCTTGCAGTGAGCCGAGATCGCGCCACCGCACTCCAGCCTGGGCGACAGAGCGAGACTCCGTCTCAAAAAAAAAAAAAAAAAAAAAAAAAAAACATGCAGTTTATTGTACATTCAGTAAACTTCAGTAAAGCTACATAAAAATGTTGGGTGCAGGAACAAAAACCATGAGCTTTAGAGTTAGGCCTGCATTTAAATTCTTGCGTGCCATCAGGTATGGGAACTTGAGAAAGTTACTTCACTTTTCTGAGTCTTAGCTTCTGCGTCTGTAATGTAGAATTCTTTTTATGTTGTTTTGTTTTTGTTTTTTTGAGACAGGGTCACCGAGGCTGGGGTGCAGTGGTACCAGCATGGTTCACTGCAGCCTCGAACTCCTGGGCTCAAATGATCCTCCCACGTCAGCCTCCTGAATAGTTGGGACCATTGGCATGTGCCACCATGCCCAGCTAAATTTTTGTAGAGTTGGGGTTTTGCCCTTTTGCCCAGGCTGGTCTTGAACTCCTGGGTTCAAGCAAGCCCCTGCCTCAGGCTCCCAAAGTACTGGGATTACAGGCATGAGCCTCCACACCTGGCTGTAATGCAGAGTTCTAAGGAATAAATAGAATAAACTGTGTAAAGTGCATGACACAGCTTACTAAGTATGAACTTCCCTTCTTCTGATAAATGTGTATGTCCAAATTTCTGTGTTACAGACATAACAAATCTTACTTTTTGATTTCAGGGAGTGCCGAAGAATTTAATTATACGAGAATGGGAGGCAATACTGTCATTGAGGGTGTGAATGATCGAGCTGAAATGGTGGAGACTCAAAAGACCTTCACGCTACTAGGTAAGAGCAAATATCCCATCCGAGGATGTAGCCATTTTCTCTTAAAAAAAAATTAAGGCCAGGCATGGTGGCTCACGCCTGTAATCCTAACACTTTGGGAGGCCGAGGCGGGTGGATCACAAGGTCAGGAGATCAAGACCATTCTGGCCAACATGGTGAAACCAGTCTCTATGAAAAATACAAAAAATTATCCGGGCATGGTGGTGGGCATCTGTAGTCCCAGCTACTCAGGAGGCTGAGGCAGAGGAATCCCTAGAACTCAGGAGGCGGAGGGTTGCATTGAGCCAACATCATACCACTGCACTGCAGCCTGGCGACAGAGCAAGACTCCATCTCAAAAAAAAAATTAAAAGGGGATTCCCAGCATATGTGTGTTCTGAAGGCTCCTAATCAATTCTAATTTTAGGACAAACCATCAGAACGTATTTGGAGACTAAGTGGTCAAGACTGCTTTTCCCTTAAAAGAGCTAGAAATTAACCCTTTTTTTCCCTCAGCCTTCCTGGCTCACTGTCAGAGGCATGGGCTGCAAGCCATGTGACTGCTGTAAGCTCTTCTAGGCTGAATACAAGGATGACTGGTGAAGCCAAGGTCCGATTCGGTTCAGAAGTGGAACGTTGGCCCTCTGTGGCCTTCATAGGTCTCCCGATGATGACAGTAATGACAGCACTTATCTGGAGCTTACAATGTGCTGGGCACCATCCTAAGCACTTCATACCCCTGTGTGAACTCATTCAATCCCTACAACCACCCTAGGAAGTCAGTGCTGCTGTTTCTCCCATTTTATAAGCGGGAAACTAAGGCACAGAGATGGGAAGTGATTTTACCCAACGTTAGGCGGCGGATTCAGAGTAGAACTGGCTTTTGCACTCCAGGGTCTTCAAGCATCTCATTTTGTACAGAAAACCCCATCTTCTGTTGCTCGGATGCCGGCACAGGTGGAGCAGGCACGACTCTCACAGCACAGCCAGTTGCTCCCAGTCCTTCTCGCCTTACTTTTCCCACACAGAGCTCATGTTCAGAAAGGCTGTCTACCAGATGGTGTTTACAGAAACAGGCACTCGCTCTCCCATTCTGTATGAGTCTAGACATCCACATGAAGCTGCCAGTCAAAGCTTTTGATCAGGGTGAGGCCGTTGGCCATTTCTTTCTTTCTCTCTTCTTTTCTTTTTTTTTTTTTGAGACGAAATCTTGCTTTGTCGCCAGGCTGGAGTGCAGTGGCACGACCTCTGCCTCCCCGGTTCAAGCAATTCCCCTGCCTTAGCTTCCCAAGTAGCTGGGATAACAGGCACGCACCACCATGCCTGGGTAATTTTTTGTATTTTAGTAGAGACGGGGTTTCACCGTGTTGGCCAAGATGGTCTCGAGCTCCTGACTTCGTGATCCATCTGCCTCGGCTTCCCAGAGTGCTGGGATTACAGGTGTGAGCCACCGCACCCAGCCAGTCATTTCTACGTCTTGCTGAAATCTCTCTTGCTGAAATCTCCCACCAATTCATTCTAAGTGCTTTCATTCTTGTAGCCTAGTTGACTGTATCTGAATGTAAAAAGCTAAGAATTTCAGGTTAAATATATCGAAGGAATAGGTAAGACGATCACAGCTGGATAATGGAAAGTGAAAACAAGATGGTTTTCTAAGCAAAATCACCATCAGACTCTGTTCCCTCAAACCTGCTTCAAGGAGAAGGGCAATTTGAACATTTTGTAATAATAAGATAAACACTTTTGGCACTGATTCACATTTTCTGAAAATAATTATAGTCGTCATTTCAATCTCTGTATAATCTACTCCATGGAGAGTGGGCTCGGTGCGTGAGGAGGGGACAGGTGGCCAAACTCTGGCTGGGCTGAAGGATATGCCCTGCCCTGCCCACTGTCATCTCCCTGATCCTTCTACTGTCTCTCACCTCTATCATGTCCTCCTCACAGCAAGATAATGTAGGGCAAATCGAGTAGGCTTTGGGATCAAATGAACGTGAATTCAAATCCTAGTTGGTATGAGTCTAAGTACCACTCTGAGACTTGGTGTCTTTTTTTGAGACGGAGTCTCGCTCTGTCGTCCAGGCTGGAGTGCAATGGTGCAATCTCAGCTCACTGCAACCTCTGCCTCTGGGGCTCAAGCAATTCTCCTGCCTCAGCCTCCTGAGCAGCTGGGATTACAGGCACACGCCACCGCCCCCAGCTAATTTTTGTATTTTTAGTAGAGACGGGGTTTCACCATGTTGCCCAGGCCGATCTTGAACTCCTGACCTCAGGTGATCCACCCGCCTCTGCCTCCCAGAGTGCTGGGATTATAGGCATGAGCCACCGTGCCCAGCCAAGACTTGGTGTCTCGATCTGTGAGTGGCAGCACACCTTACCTTTCGTGACAACTGGCGAGGAAGTGTATGTGAAAGTCCCCAGCACCAGGCCAAGCACGTAGCTGGTGCGTGGTAACTGCTACTCCCTGCCTTCTAGCTCTCTACATTCCCAGTTGTCCAAACCCTCACCATACTCTGAGTAAAACCGTCTCTTCTTCCATGAAACCTTTTCTAATTTTTGGAGATAAGCAATTTGCAGCCATTTGCCCCCGTGTATCACACAACTTAGGTTATGTTTACAGATTTCCATATCACATTCCTCAGTCCCAGGGCCAAGACTGGGACAAGGCGAGAGAGGCACTCACCCTCAGGACCCCGCATGTGCGGGGTTGGCCCTGGACACTTAGCCTGTGCACAGACCTAGATGTTTTAGACAAAGCCCTCTGGAGTTTTGTAGAGAGGTGGAGTACTGTGTCCTCTCACAGCGTTAATGGTGATGGCCGCCTGCTGTGCTGTGTGAAGTGGGCAGGTGGTAAGAGGTTGGGGCCACTGCACCTGTTGCCTGCACCTCTGCCTTCAAATGAGGATACCTCAGCAAGCGACCCTGCTCACACTTTTCCTTCACCTTGCACGAGGTCATCAGGGACTTCTCTGTTTAGACACGCTAGGGTGAAGCTAGATGGCTCATGAATGCTGTGGGTCTTTTCTCATACTGTGGTGGGCACTGGCGTTAAACTGCTTAGATATGCCTTACTCAGTGTGATCTCGGGTGAGTTCCCTAACCTTCCTGTGCCTTAGTTTCCTCTTCTGTGAGATGGGAACAATACTAGGATTCCTTCCTGTGGTTGCAGTGAGCATGAGAGGAGCTGATGGGTGGAAAATACCGAGGACAGTGCCTGAGGCGGTGTTGCGTTTGCCTTCCCCTCGCTTCTGCTGCTGAGGTCCCTCAGCTGGCATTGAGATTACCACTGGAGAAGTGCGAGAGGATGCGTTTTGATTAAAAAGTCCCTCTCCTCTGCTCTTCTGCTGTGTCTTTCTCACGTGATTCATCCACTGATCCCTGCCATTTGAGTGTTGCTATGCCCCTTGCTCTCTGATGGGACGAACACCTTGGAATCAGGCTGTCTCCGGGACCTCAGGCGCTAGGAACTTGACCAGTGAGCTCCCCCTGGAAATCTGATTCAGGCTGGCATTGCTTTTGTGTGACAGGCTCACTAAGGGTGATTACTTAACACAGGTCTTGAATTCTTTCTTTCATATTACTGCTTTGGAGTTGTCATCTCCCTTTTGCGTTTCTGGAAGGCCTGGAGTAGTTGAGGGATTTAGTTATGGATCACAGAAAGCAGGGAGGAGTGCCAGGATGGAGGCTCCTGCACCTGGCGTTTTTAGTTGCTGCTCGTGGTCACTTGCCTGTCATTACTGTGGTGGAGGCCTAGGGGTGTGCTTCTGTTGGACACATCTGTCCTTCAGATGGAGGAGTTACCTCCAAATGGAAAGGCAGCAAGTGCCTGGACTCAGCTGGAGCTGGAGTCTTCCCTGTGTTCTTGGATTGAAAGCTTTTGAGACTGATTTTATTTAATCTTTGTAGTACAGGAGACTCTGGGCCAGGTGCAGTGGCTCATGCCTATAATCCCAGCACTTTGGGAGGCCGAGGAGGGTGGACCACTTGAGCCCAGGCATTCAAGACCAGCCTAGACAACATGGCGAAACCCCATCTCTACACAAAGTTAGCTGGGTGTGGTGGCACACATTTGTAGTCCCAGGTACTCAGGTGGCGGAGGTGGGAGGATTACTTGCCTAGGAGGTCAAGGCTGCAGTGAGCCATGATCATGCCACTGCACTCCAGGCTGGACAACAGAGTGAGACCTTGTCTAAAAAAAAAAAAAAAAAAAGTAGGTTTTGAAATTGTTAAAGAACATGACCTACCTGCTAATGCAAACTCCAGGTATCCTCAAATGAGGGGTCACTGGCTTCCATTCCGGTGTCCATTCAGGGTGGACCAGGCAGCCTGCCTGGTGTGGATGAGCCTGCCTGCCAGCCCGCGCGCATCTCTCAGCTCCTCAGGTCACCACAGTGTCATTAACACACACTGGGGGGATCTCGACCTGGCATCACCGGGCTCACAGCGTGCAGGTCTAGACTGTGATTTGCAGGGTTTGAACACACAGTCCTTTCTTTTTTTTTCTTTTTTTTTTTTTTTTGAGACGGAGTCTCGCTCTGTCGCCCAGGCCGGAGTGCAGTGGCCGGATCTCAGCTCACTGCAAGCTCCGCCTCCCGGGTTCACGCCATTCTCCGGCCTCAGCCTCCCGAGTAGCTGGGACTACAGGCGCCCGCCATGTCGCCCGGCTATTTTTTGTATTTCTTAGTAGAGACGGGGTTTCACTGTGTTCGCCAGGATGGTCTCCATCTCCTGACCTCGTGATCCGCCCATCTCGGCCTCCCAAAGTGCTGGGATTACAGGCTTAAGCCACCGCGCCCGGCCTGAACACACAGTCCTTTCTAGCAGCTGGTTTGCTTTCTTATTGGCTCCAGGAAATGTGCTAATGCCCTCATGGTGACTGAATATGGTATGTAGTTATAATTTATATTCTACTTACTGCAGTCAAAGTCCCAATGGGAAACATGGGGCAGGCTCACAATAGGATACAAGAGGGATTATTTATTATTTACAACTACAAAGTTGTGAGGGGCGTCTAGGGGATCTACTAATACAAGGGGCAGTGGGCACCTGGGGGCAGCAGCAGAACTGTTCACTGCTCTTTCCCATGTGGGCATCCAAGTGTTTCTGGGTTTCTGGAGCCTAGAAGGAGAGTTGGGTAAAGTCAGTCCCAGAGGAGTAGTGACCTCCTGTCGTTCGGGCCATGCAGCCAGCTGGAGGCAGCTTCCCAGGGACAGCGGCTGGGGAGGATGCACTCCGAACCTTCTCCGCTCCTCTCTCTGTTCTCCTGCCGGGGCTCCCCATGAATCAAGCCCCACCAAAGGCCAGAGGGCATGAAAGGCCATCGCCTTGGTTTATACCAAGTCCCCTGGGGCAGAGAGCAGACGATCTGGAGGGGCAAACGGCATCCCTCCAGCAGTCCCACCTAGAAAATAATTCACGGATTCAGAGAGCTTGTGAGCAAAAAGAAAAGTGAAAAACGTTCAAAATCAAGCACAGAATCAAGGCAGGACGACTCTCTGAGGAACCTGAAGTGAAACGGTTACTCAGGTATTAATTTTTGTGTTGAACTTCCTAGCAGGCATGGCACAGGGAAAACCTGTGTATAGACACATATGACGTGTGTCTACAGAGGTCGACTAGAAGGAATAGTGCACCAGAGGCCCCTGGGTCCACTTCACATTCCTGTCCCAGAGCTTGGCACTGATGCGACCTGCATATCTCGAATGAATCCAGGTGCCCATCTTACTAGTCAGAGAAGAGATGCAGTATTCCTAATCTGGGAAAATGTTTGTTTTCAGGTTTCAAGGAGGATTTTCAGATGGACGTTTTTAAAATCCTGGCAGCCATCCTACATCTGGGCAACGTGCAGATCACCGCGGTGGGCAACGAGAGGTCCTCAGTTAGTGTGAGATGCTCGTTTGTTTTACTTTTCCTTTGTCCGAGGGTCATAGTGGAACCGGTTCGCAGCTGGCCTGCCTTTGCTTTTTAGCAGCAGGCATAGACGGCCTCCTGGGTAGACTGGTTTAGCAGGAAGCAGGCAGCAAGGGTTTTTCAGGGGTTGCCTTCAAGGAGTAAAGCCTCCTCCCCTTGCAACAGTAGAGGAGGGGAAATGTGTCTTCTGTGTGTTTTTCTTTTATTCAACAAGTCCGTATGCAGCACCTACTAAGTGCCACGGACAGTCATAGCATCTGGGGAAACAGCAGTGAACGACACAAAGCAAGAAGCCCTTCAGAGAGCTTATGATCAGGGGTAGGGAGGAGACACAACAAGCAAATGTGATCTCCGGCAGCTGGTGACGGCTGGCACAGAGGAAAGTAAAGCAGAGGGGGCATGCAGAGGGGCCGTGCCTTTCATGTGGGGTGGTCAGAGAAAGCCTTTCCGGGAAGGCGGTGGTGGGCAGCGGCCTGAAGGGGATGAAGAAGCAGGTTGTACCTGTGGATGGGGGAAGAACAGCAAGTGCGGAAACTCCCAGGCAGAAGATGTCATTTGAGATACAGCAGGGGTGAGTGACAGGGAGGGTGTGGATGAGACCAGAGGGAGAAGGGGGATGGCAGACCACGTAGGACCTTAAGGACGCTGGGTAGTTTTCAGCAGAAGGACATTCACTACCTCCTTACACCTGCTTGACTCAGACGTCAGTGGTGCTGGCTTCCTGGGAATGTGTTTTAAGTTTTGTGATAGATTTCTTTAATGGACACAAGTTAATTTAATGTGTGTTTCTTCTATGACACATACTATGAGTAGTGATTCTTGGGGGAGGGGTATGTGTTTAATTAGTCTCATCAATGTCCATGTAAAGAAGAAAACAAACACAAGTAAAAAATGTTTCTATGAAACATAGAATCTGCCTACCTTTAAAGCTTTGCATTAACAGTGACATGTCTGTCCTAGTCAACTCAGAATGCCATATCAAAATGCCACAGGCTGACTGGCTTCAACAATAGACATTTGTTTTTTCACAGTTCTAGAGGCTGGAAGTCTGAGAGCAGAGTGTCAGCCTGCTCGGTTCTGGTGAGGACTTCCTGGCTCCTAGACAGCCACCTTCTCATTGCGTCCTCATGGTGGAGAGAGAGCAGACACTGTGATGCCTCTTATGAGAACACTAATCCCATCATGGCAGGCCTCACCCTCTCGACTTTCGCCAACCCTGATTACCTCCCAAAGGCCCCATCTCCAAATACTGTCACGTTGGGGGTTAGGACTTCAACATCTGAGTTTTGGAGGGACACAAATATTCAGTCCGTAACCATGTCTATTTTCATGTCCCTCAAATAACTGATGGGAATAGTTGATCATTTTGTGTACCCGGTGAGTTCTTGGCTGTCTGCTACCAACGGTTTGGGGAGAGGGCAGAGCTGAGTGGAGCGTGAGCTCCTGGGCTCCGCGTTTTAGGCCTGTTGCCGTGACCAGGAAGTAGTTCTCCTTCTTCTCCTCCAGCTTTCACCTCAGCACCCCTCCCATCCCCCCGCGGTGTGCAGACCTCCCAGAATGAGTCAGTTCCCCAAGTGGGAAAGCAGGGAGAGAAGTGACGAGAGGCCTGGGGGAGAGTCTGGTGTGTCTGAAGTGGCAGGTCCCTCTGTTTCTTTGCTCAGTTACCTCAGAGAAGCTGGGCTTCTGCCCTTTTTTCCCTAAAGCCCCAAAGACTAAAAATGTGATTTCTGCCCAACAAATGCCACCACACTGAGCCCTCTCCCGTGAAGCTTGTTGTGAAGGTAGCATTTTGGAGGAGGAATTAACATTGACTGGCAGAAAATCCTTTCTGCGTTCTAAGAATATCTGTGGAAAATTCCCAGTCCTATAATTATTGGTCCTAGATTTGGGATCCATTTCCACCCATTTGTATCAGGAACTTGAAACGTTGGACACGTTAAATTTGGACAAAGCCGTCTGACTTTCTGAAAAAGCTGCTGCCTTTTGCATTTTTTTCCCATAGCAGCACCTGCAGCTGAATTGTTTTTGACTCAGAAGGTTTCGTTCGTTCTTAGAAGGAAGGAAACCAAATGCCTCTGCCAGTCCCCTCCCTTATGAGGTCAGGCACGTCAAAGCCAGCTCTGTGTTACTGTGATGCTGGTCTGCAGGGGTGTGGGTAGAGCGCAGGGAGGGGCAGGGCTGTTTCCATGGCTTCCTCCACTGTGTCCTGAGGCTTTTTAGTGCAATCACGTGGGTGTCCTGGTGGGCTGGAATGGTGCCCGTAGGGGAGCCTGCCTTGGGAGTTTTCCTGACTGAGAGAGGAGCTGGGAGTCACATCCTCACCTGAGGACAGGAGCCCTTTGTCCACACCGGCTGAAGGGAAATGGGAGCACCTCTTCCCTCTTTTCATCTGCTGACCAGCGGGGCAGCTCTCATGCCCGGGCTTGGGGGAGAAGCAAGATTTCACTTTGTGCATGCAGGAAAAGTCCCACCCCAGGCCTCATGTCAGCTGAGGCACTAGCTCAGCCACGGGAACCGCACCAGTTTCTGCCTGGCAGCAACACCCAGGTACCTCCTGGGCCATCATCCAGGCAAACCCCTGGCCACACGAGGTGGGGCAGCGTGAGTGCACACTCTTGACAAGTGGCCCAGGATGGTACAAAGGGAAGAGAGAGGGCTGCATCCACATCCACAGGAACAGGGCGGGGTCTAGGGAGGATGGCCTCCATGGCCTTAGTCACCGCGGACATTCTTTGGTTAACATGAAAAATCAGTGTGAGATGCAGCCCTGGACTCCCCGGCATTGCTGCAGGGGTGGTCCTCCAAGGGCCAGGTGCAGGACCCGTGCCGCTGCAGCCCTCTTGCTCTACTCCCAGGTCTGTCTCCACCTCCTGAGGCCTGGACATCCTTGTGCCAGCTACTAGTCAGCTCTTGCACAGGCCTGAGTGTGGGCACAGGGGCCTGGGCCGGGTGGGTTTGTGTGGCTTTGGATGGCTGGGCCACCTGACGGGGCTTGTGCTTGTTTTTGAAGGAGGATGACAGTCACCTGAAGGTGTTCTGTGAGCTCCTGGGCCTGGAGAGTGGCAGAGTTGCTCAGTGGCTGTGCAATCGCAAAATCATCACAAGCTCTGAGACGGTGGTAAAACCCATGACCAGGCCTCAGGCTGTCAACGCCAGGGATGCACTGGCCAAAAAGATCTATGCTCACCTGTTCGACTTCATTGTGGAGAGAATTAACCAAGCGTTGCAGTTTTCAGGCAAGCAGCACACTTTTATTGGTGTTTTGGACATTTATGGGTAAGATTCTCTTCAGTGAGCCTGTCTTTCCTCCTTTACATGTTGAGAACCATGTGGTTTTTAGATTATTTTGTTCTGGTGCCTTTGTATTTCACATGATTAGAAAGATAACACTCTCTGCTTTTGCCCCTATAGATGCTAAGTACACTCTGCTGGGCTATGGTGCCGTTTATTTAAAGTGCATTAAAGAGATGCTGAATTAGTAATGACTGGCGTTAAGAGCTTACTGTGTGCTGCCTGACTTCCCTGGGCTTTCTCACTTCATTCTTAAGCAACCTCATAACTATCCCCATTTTAGAGCTGCAACAACCAAGGCTTAGAAAGACTCAATAACTTGGTCACAGTTGCTCCACTGGTGGGAAAAGCCAGCACAGTTGTGAGGCTCCTGCTTCTGCTTTTCCCATCAAAGGCCCCTGTAGTGTGGAGCCCCGGGGTCCCTTCCCATTCAAATCACAGGGGACGACAAGTCACCTAGGCCTGCATCTTGCCCAAGCCCAGCGGCCAGAGGTGGACTGAACCCAGGTCTCTGATCAGCCACCGCCACCCCAATCATTTTCCGTTCTCGGGTGAGAAGGTCTTGGATTTTCCCCAGCCCTCCTCCCGGAGGTCTTACCTTTCATCCCATCCTGGAATTGGGTTCTTTTTCATTGTCTCTACCTGGTCCTCCTTCTCTAAACCCCAGGCCCAGCTCCTGCTGAAACTGCTGGGGAGTAACCAGAGTGGAAGCTGGCATGGAGGGCTCCGCAGAGGTTGTTATCCCTCAGGCTTTTCTCAGCAGCTGGCCCCAGTGCCCAGCCCTTGCCCCTCTCCTGGGACCCACCCCGGTTTCTTAGCAGGAGAAGGGGGAAGATTGACCTGTGAAAGGCATCGTGGAGTGTTCCACCTGGATTGGGGGATCTTCCCCCACACCCTGGCAAAAAGCAGCTCAACCCCATTCCCCATGCAAAGGGGAGAGCCGAGCCCTGGCCTTCCTGGCCCTGCTGCTGCCTCCTGGGGAGGAGGGGACAGGGCCACGCCACGCTGTTGGACTTGCACGCGGGTGGAGAGGCAGCTTTTCCCATAGCTGTCAAATGGGAGACAGTGCCTCAAGGGAGTTGCTTTGTCTAATTTAGATTCTACGTTAATATGTATGGCTCCCAATTCATAGTACATGTCAACAGTTATAAAATGCTTAATACATTACTGGGATAGTCTAGTCAATTATTTACCTTGTCTTGTTCCAAGAAAGTGTTTGAGCAGCTAGTAAAAGCTTAAGTGAACTTTTAAAAATGGATAGTCCTCATTAAAAATAGTCCTGTTTCACTGTGGTGGAAATATGTAATTGTTCTGTTATTCCCTGTTCTTTTGGGCGTTTTAAAAATGTATTTTTAAATAGCAGTCCTTTATTTTAAGAGTATATTTCTTTTTTTTTTTTTTTTTTTTGAGACAGAGTCTTGCTCTGTCGCTTAGGCTGGAGTACAGTGGCACCATCTCAGCTCACTGCAACCTCCTCCTCCCAGGTTCAAGTGATTCTCCTGCCTCAGCCTCCCTGGTAGTTGGGACTACAGGCACCTGCCACCACACCTGGCTAATTTTTTGTATTTTTAGTAGCTATGGCGTTTCACAGTATTAGCCAGGATGGTCTCGATCTCCTGACCTTGCAATCTGTCCACCTCGGCCTCCCAAAGTGCTGCGATTACAGGCGTGAGCCACCACGCCCGGCCATTATTTCATATTTTTATCTAACAGATATTTATATCCCAGGAACTGTGTTGGAGGCAATGGTTGAACAGCACAGACACACGGCTCTTGCCGCCGTGGGACCAAGACTGGTGAGGGCGGCAGGCCGGCAGTAGAGGTTGGGATGAGTCCTGGGAAGGGAGGAAGGTGTGCTGGAGGTTAGCAGGGGGTGGGGACAGAGCAGGGGCAGCCGTGTGCAAGGAGTAGCAAGCTGGATGTTGGCCCCCAGGCAGGATCCAGGACCACTGTAATAAGGAATCTAAATTTTTCAGCTATGTGGAAAAACCTGAGATGAGTATTTATAAATTCTCAAAGACTTGTTAGAATAAATTATTTTAAGATTCCTCTCAAATATTCTAACAACAGCCTCTTTGCTGCCACCCTTGAGTTCATGAGACGCCTCCAAAAAATCAGTTTTCCTCTAGGCAGCAGGGCTGCAGCCCGGGGCCAAGCCCTTCCCGCCCCCTCCAGCAGCCTCACTTCTAGGCTAACCCTCACCCAGGCGTACCTGCAACTTTTGAGAAAGCTCATTTTGACTGGGAAATAAGGAAGCTTCAAAGGAACAGTTAGCATCTTTGAAAGCAAGTAAAGCTGAGGCTATGAGCTTCCAGGTCTAAGCTGAGAGCGGACGAAGGCTGGTGACTCCCCGGCCTGTCGTGTGTTATGTTCTTTGGATCCAGAGTTGGAAAAGCCTGGGTCTGGGGGTCAGACCCCTCGGAGTGAGCTCCATAGCATGCCAGTTATGTGACCCCAAGAAAGTCACAGAACCTCTCCAAGCCTCAGTTTCTGCATCTACAAGATGGGGCCTCTCTTGCAGGGTGATTTTGAAGACGAGATGGAAGGTATGCAGGTACCTTGGAAAACCATAAGCATGGATCCAGTGTGAAGTGTTACCATAGTCAACGTGCCTTTAGCATTTTAAGTCACAGATCTAGGTCTTTCCATAGGTCCTAAACTTCAGTTCTTTGTGCCCCCAAATAATGCATTGATATTTGACATTTTGCCAGGTTCTAGAAAGCCCTGCCCTTGGCCCCAACTGTGAGCTGCAGAGCGCGGTGAGACCCTTTTGAATCTCCCCTAGGCCCAGCCCTGGCCTTGCTTCCATGAGCAGACCAGCCTCCAAATCTCTGAGCCACCAAGGCTGCGTGTGGAATGGGGCCATTCGAGCTGCTATGCGTCACCCTGGAGCTGCCTAGAGGACAGTCCAGGTTCTTACCCTGCCCAGGAATTCCAGATTGAGCCAAACCAGCTGTCAAGTGAGACTCCCAGGGAACCCGTGGTAGGAGCTGGCAGGAACCTCTCAGGATTAGGGTGATTAAGAACAAAGCTTTAGAGGCACCAAGCACTGGGGTCGAATTGCATTTCTGGCACCACTTGCTGGCTGTCTGTCCTCACCATGGTCACTCCTTCTCTGACCCTCGTGTGACAGTGGAGCCACAGGAGCCCTTCACATAGGGCTGTGTGAGGGTTAAGGGAGGTGACATGCATAAATGCTGACACCTTAAAGCGCTCAGCAAGCTGCCTCCCAGCTGGAGCGCATCTGGCCAGGTGCTAAATTGGGCGCCTCTGTTTTGTTCTGCCCACAGCATGTTTTGCAGAGCGGGATTACTCACTTAAAAGTCCCAGTTTTCTGCCTTTTCTTGAGAACCAGTGAATCTAACATCCTGGCCCACATTCGTCCATGGCTACGGCTGGCAGGAGCTGAGTAGCAGCTGCCCCTTGGACAATCCTGATGGCTCTCCAGCCCCCGCACGGCTCACTGTTGTGCCGTATCTAGTCTGCTTCCCAGGCCTGTCCCCAAGGGCTCCTCTCAGTTCTTGAGCTTGCAACTTCAAAGCAACTGCAGAGGCAACTGATGAAAGTCTGAACATGGAAGCCAGCGTGTCTGTCTCGTCCCTGACGGAGTGTGCTGGGCTGTAGGATATGAAATGACTTTGTCCTTTTCCTCCAGGAACTCTGAAAGCACCCCTTCGGGAGGCAAAATTGTGCCGCAATTGTGCTGCTCCTGCCCTCAACAGACAAGGAAAGGAGAATAGGAAACCACATTGCCTTCTCACTGAAGGCACAGGCATCACAGTCAGGCAGCTTCGCAGCTAAGTTCTGACACAAGCTGTGTGACCTTTGGCAAGTTTCTTAACCTCTCAGGCTTATTTTTGACCTATAAAGTCAGAATAACAATTGCCAATATCACTGCTGTTGTGCAGACTACACCATATCGTGACACGCCTATTTTAATGCCTTGCTTGGGGTAGGTGTTTTATACCTACCAGATTCCTTCCAGGGGACAACCAGGAAAAGGGTTATATATAAACTGACTACTAGGATATCATTAAAACCAGAAGCTTTGAGGGGCATTTAAAACTTGTAGAAGATATAGCAAATGTTTAAGCTTCTAAGTGTCAAAAAATATCTATAAACAAATGCATATGTCCTGCTTCAGGTTATATTTTAACTTGTTTAAATTGTATTTCAGTTTTGAAACCTTTGATGTGAACAGCTTTGAACAATTTTGCATCAATTACGCTAATGAAAAACTGCAACAACAGTTTAACATGGTAGGTGACCCTTCTGCCTTCTTGACTAGTTCTCAGCCGTGTGTATGTGTGTGTCTGTGTGTCTGTGTGTCTCTGTGTGTGTGTGTGTGTGTGATTATGGAAAGAGGCATTCTTCTTCAGGTTTCAAATTTTTATGCAAGGAGCCTCACTCTGGGTTACTGCACCACCTTGTGGCCAAATCTTGAAATCACACCTTCTCATCTATTTGCTCTTTTTTGAATCACCTGCCAATGTGTGAGCCTTACTGCGCCTCTTGGATACAGACCCTCTGTGCAGCCAGGCAAAACTATTTAGTTGGTTGCCTGAGGCCTCCACTTTCTTTCGAGCCTCTCTGTCTTTGCACTTGCTGCTTTCTCTGCCTTAACCCACCTGCTCCTGTTTTTTCCCCATTGCTTTATCTTCACCTGGCCAACTCCAGCTTGTGTTTTGAGATCCAGCTCCCCTGAGAGCCTTCCGCGATATCTCCTGGCCTCCTCCTATGTGCTTCCTTGTCACAGGCCCGTCACATGGGATTATCATCATTTGCATGCAAGTCTCCAAATAGACTTAGTCACCTGGAGAGTCCAGGACTGGCATTCTTTGTCTCTCTCAGCCCAGTGCTTATCTCGGCGCATGCAGCACTAAACAGCAGATGGCCAATGGATTATGGGAATGAGTTTCTCCAGCCTTAATTTAGAACAAGACATATATGGTACCTTCGTAACTACTGATAAGATCAAATGTATCCTCCCATGGAAACAGACAGGAGATGGATTCCAATTTTTTTTCCCACTAGGAAGATTTGTTTATTCAAAAGACATTTTTGAGTGCCTATTGTGTATACCAGGTACCAAGTTAAGTGCTGAGATAGAAAGATGAATAAGACAATTTTTAAAATGTTGACTAAATGCTACTTGTGGCCGTTTTGGCATTTATTATTGCTATGTGTATTGAATACAATTTCGACCTCTTAAATCATTTCCCTAGATGCAAGAACTTTAGTGAATTCACTTTTGAACTCCCAACAGTACTGATGCCTTTCTGCTCCTAACAGAAATCGATGAAGTTAAAAGTTGATTGGACATCCTTCTACATTGGCTCTACCATGAAACAACTCTCATATTTTTTTAAGTAGTTGCCTCCCTCACATTTCTATTTGGCTCTGTTTCTGAAAAGCCATGAAAGTGAAAATGCTTTACTAACTCACATTTTCCTTTTAGCCTACATCCTAAACTTTGGCTACATGTTCATGGCGAGAATTTTGATTCCAGTTCATAATAGAAATCATGTATTAATACCCTAACCGTTACTCCATGGAAAGGTTATACCTTTGTTAGTGTTTAGTCTTATTCTGCCTCAGAACCCCTGAGGAAAAGTCTTGGAGAGCTTGGGCTTTGGCTCAAACTAAATTGGGTTTGAGTCTCAGCTCTACCTCCCTCTGGGACCTGGGGCTCTCTAAGCCTCTGTTTCCTTGTTTTAAAAATGAGTCGTCATTACACATTGTATGCATGTGTCAAAATACCACATGTACCACAAAACTATGTACAACTATTATATATCAATTTTAAAAGAGTCAGTAATAGCTGTCTAATGTTGTGAGAAGACCTAACATTGAATCCTACTCAGAAGTTTCTTTTTTTTTGGCCCAGAATTAATTCATGTATAACCATTAAATTTCATTCCATTGTAAATTTCTATTTCTTTAACATTTGCAAGGCTTCCTGGAAATTTAACATTAATAACTACAGCTGAGGTTTATTCCAAGTGCATATTCAGTATAACTCACCTGAAGTCCAACTCTCTGTGGCTGCTACCCTGTCCCCTGGCTGCAGTGGCGTGCTGCTCCCCAGCATGTCCACCTTACCCTCAAAGTGACACTGATGGCAGATGTCTTGCCAAAAATCACAAATCAGAGGCTGCAATTCTGTTTTTTGTTTTTGCTTTTGTTATCCCCTCCTGTTCTTCTTCCTCATCCACTTCCTCCTCGTTTTCTTCCTTTTTCCTCTTCTCCTTTTTCTGAGTCATCCGTCCATCTGTAGATCCTCCCAGGAGGGGTAGTACCTTCCTTCAGTTGTCGGCACAGGAAGCTTTGGTTAGGACTCTCCTGATCTCCGGTCTCCCTCATCTGGCTGCCACTGGGCCTTGCACCTAATACCCGCAGGGAGCTCAGCAGTAGCAGGTGTAGAAGTGCAGGTGCCACCTTCTCCTCTCAGCCCACTTACCCTCCACGTGACTTTCTGTGGTCAAGTCATGCCGTGGACCCCGTGTCCTGAGCCTGACGTTCATCTGGACCTCTTCCCTCCTCATCCTCCTCCCCAAGTCGCAGCCACCAAGAGCATCGGGCTGAGACCTCACTGGTCTCATTGCCTCCGGTCCTTCCCTCCTCTGAGCCATCCTTCAGGTCTCGTCATAATCCCTCCACCCTCCAGTGGGTCCTCACTGCTCCTAGAAAAAGGCCATAGGCCCAGAATTCTCTAGGGAGGGTGTGAAGGTCTCGGGTGATCTGACTCTACCATTCTTTGCCCCCACATTGCCTGCTGTCCTCCTGTACTTTCTAACCTGCTTGAGGTGCATTTCTCAAGCACCCATTGAGCTTTTGTGCGGTTCCCACTGGGATTCCTCCATGGAGGCTTTTGTTCTTGATGCCCCACCCACCCCACCCCACCCCACCCCACCCCACCCCACCACACCCCACCACACCTCACCACCTACCAGCCCAACTTTCTTTCATCCTCCATGGTAGGCCTGAGTACATCCTCTGGAAGCCTCCCGGATACCCCTACAGCCCAAATAAGTAGTGCACAAAGATCTCTAAGCAGTGGGCTTCTCTCACTGGCCCGGCAACTAGCATTCTCAGGTAGTTGGCTCCACCCAGCCAGGCTGCATTAGGCCAAAGAGGCTGGATCTGTCCTTGAATAGCTCCTAGCAGGAAGGGGCTGTAGGACCACACTGAGTACCATGTGGTGCTGGTGGTGACACAGGCTGGCCCAAGCCATGTCCTGGGAGGTGGAGACCCACTCAGACGAGGTGGGAGGATGACAGCTAGACCCGCTTTAGGAACTCAGTGGTATTGATCATAGTATGGGCCTTGTCTATACTTCAGGGTCTTCCTGTTTAAACATAAATATTACAGATCAACCATTTATGTTTTCCAAATGCTTACGTCCTGCTCTTTGGAAACACACTTTAATATTCTGTTTTACTTTCTGTATTAACTTTGGATTCCCAGCATGTCTTCAAACTGGAACAAGAAGAATACATGAAGGAAGATATCCCTTGGACGCTGATAGATTTCTATGACAATCAACCGGTTATTGATCTGATTGAAGCAAAAATGGGAATTCTGGAGTTACTGGATGAAGAATGTTTGGTAACTTTTAAGAATAATTGTTTTTTTCAACTTTTAAGTATTAACAGAGGAGCATTTTGCAAAGCAGTTTTTTTGAAGTGTGCTTGTAAAATCCTGGTGTTTACCCAGTTGGTTGGGTGGATATTAATGCTGGGACAGCATCCACAGCAGGGACCCCAGAGGGCCCGCTGGGCCTTTTGCCCTCAGCCTGTGTAGACCACCCTTGGGGAGCTGCACCACCTCTTAGGTAACGTCCAGCACGGAGGCTGACCCAAGGTGTATGTAGAAACATGCATGGAAACAGCAGGTGACTCCACTCAAGCTGTCGGTGACTAATAACAATTGAGTTTTCTTTTACATCCTGGTTCTTGTGAGTCATCAGCTATAGCTGAAAAATCAACATCGTATGATTCACCGGAAGAGCTCTCTAGGAGTTTTCTTCTTACCTTTCCCTCTGGGAAACCCCGAAGTTGGCCAGCCTGGCAGTGTCTCTTGTGGGGGCACAAGAACAAATAATCCCCAAGAGGGGATTAATAAGGTTTCGGGGTTAAAGGATTTTTTTTTTTTTTTTTTTTTTTGAGATGGAGTCTTGCTCTGTCACCCAGGCTGGAGTGCAGTGGTGTGATCTCAGCTCACTGCAACCTCCACTTCCTGAGTTCAAGCGATTCTCCTGTCTCAGCCTCTGGAGTAGCTGGAATTATAGGCACCCACCACCAGGCCCAGCTAATTTTTTTTTTTTTTGAGATGGAGTCTCACTCTGTTGCCCAGGCTAGAGTGCAGTGGTGTGATCTCGGCTCACTGCAACCTCCACCTCCCGGATTCAAGCGATTCTCCTGCCTCAGCCTCCTGAGTAACTGGGATTACAGGTGCACACCACCACGCCCGGCTAATTTTTGTATTTTTAGTAGAGATGGGGTTTCACCATGTTGGTCAGGCTGGTCTCAAACTCCTGACCTCATGATCCACCCGCCTCAGTCTCCCAAAGTGCTAGGATTACAGGCTTGAGCCACCATGCCCGGCCATGCCTGGTTAATTTTTTCTTTTTTTTTTTTTTGGTTTTTTTTTTTGAGATGGAGTCTCACTGTCTCCCAGGTTGGAGTGCAGTGGTGTATCTTGGCTCACTGCAAGCTCTGCCTCCTGAATTCATGCCATTCTCCTGCCTCAGCCTCCCAAGTAGCTGGGAGTACAGGTGCCCGCCACAACGCCCAGCTAAATTTTTGTATTTTTAGTAGAGACAAGGTTTCACCATGTTAGCCAGGATGATCTCGATCTCCTGACCTCGTGATCCGCCCACCTCAGCCTCCCAAAGTGCTGGGATTACAGGCGTGAGCCACCGTGCCTGGCCAATTTTTGTGTTTTTAGTAGAGACAGGGTTTCCGTCTCAAAAAAAAAAAATCACGTGTATCAAGAACAAATTTTGCAACTAGCTTAGTACAAGGAGGTATGCTCTTATTTCAAGGAGTGAGTTAATTAGGAAGTAAAATAAGAAAAACTGTTTTCCTGAGGCAAGGGAAGGGGAGGACTGTCTATTCAGGTGCCAGCCTTTTCCCATTCACCCGTGAATAAAGGTCATGTTCATGTAATGGAACCCACACTATTTTTTCCTGAACCTTTAGACTTCTTTGGGAAGAAATAAAATACCACCCATTTTATAGAAATAAAATTCTTCATTCTAAAGTCATTGTGCGACCATTTCTTTTTAAAGTTTTGTTCTTCTAAAGGGACGTTGATGTATCCATTTAAATATCACCTCAAACACCCCACAACTATATGTAATTGTTATTTGTCAATAATTTTTAAAGTGCCCTAAAGATTAAGATCAAGGACAAATTGATGCCTAAAGTTGCTCTTTTAAAAAAGGCTTTAAGGCCAGGCGCAGTGGCTAATGCCTGTAACCCCAGCACTTTGGGGAGGCCAAGGTGGGTGGATCACCTGAGTTTAGGAGTTGGAGAGCAGCCTGGCCAACATTGTGAAACCCCGTCTCTACTAAAAATACAAAAATTAGCCACGCGTGGTGGCAGGCACTTGTAATCCCAGCTACTTGGGAGGCTGAGGCAGGAGAATCACTTGAACCCAGGAGGCAGAGGTTGCCGTGGACTGAGATGGCGCCGTTGCATTCCAGCCTGGGTGGAAGAGCCAGACTCCATCTCAAAAATAAATAAATAGGAAGCCTGTAATTGAGAGCAGTTCACTAAAGTGCCAAATCACCTTGGTTTCTTAGAATTAGTGCTTTTCCTCGCCTGTATGAATCTCTAGTTTTCTTACTTGCTAGTTGCTTTATTTTTATTTTCCAGTTACCACATGGAACTGATGAAAACTGGCTTCAAAAGCTGTATAATAATTTTGTCAACAAGAACCCTTTGTTTGAAAAGCCTAGAATGTCAAACACATCCTTTGTCATCCAGCACTTTGCTGATAAGGTACTGCGAAGGTCTCCAGCAATGCCATCGACCCCAGAACCCACACAGCCTCCAGAAGGAGTAGGCAGGCCGGGAATGTTTCTGGTCAGATTCAAGTCACACTTAACATGTAGCTTTGATAAGTGTGTGTTTAACAGTTCCTGCTTTGTTTTTATGATGACATACATGAGTTTCAACTGTACTACTTTAAAGACGAATGTGTTGTTAAAAGACCTCACTTCTGATTTTGAATTTACTGTGAATTCCTTAACCTCTTATCAGTTTATTTTCTGTATGAAATTGTGATCATCAAGACAGCATAATTCTTTCCTATGATGAAAGCTATATCTTTTTCTGAAGTTCTATTTGATTAAACTGGACTATATTACAATGGCAACATAGGTTAATTCAAGATGTTGATGGGTTATCTTCGTGCTTTTTTTCATCTTTTGCGTCTTTTTTCTTCTTTATATGTCTCCTTTTTCTTTTTGCTAAAGAGATGTTACTTGTCTGAAATGAAAAATTTTTGTTAAAATTGCATTATAGAAAGCTTAGAAAACAGAAGGAAAAAATTGCCATAACCACCTGTCCTAAATGTACATTCTTATTTGTTTTCCTTCCTTAAGGGAGCTCCTACCTCCTCCCATGTCCTGGTTGGGTGTTGCCTTGGTAGGCTAGCCCAGTGCCAGGGCTCACGGGAATGACTTGTGCTTGTCTGTGTTTATTGCAGAGGCTGGTGCTGTGAGTCAGAGCCAAGTGACTGATGGTGGAGGGAGGGGACAGCAACCTGGAAAGCTATGATCACCTTTGTGTGCTCACAGAGGACTGTAAAATATTAAAATATAGGATTGGCCGGGTGCAGTGGCTCACACCTGTAATCCCAGCACTTTAGGAGGCTGAGGCGAGTGAATTGCTTGAGGCCAGAAATTCGAGACCAGTCTGGCCAACATGGCAAAACCCCGTCTCTACTAAAAAATACAAAAATTAGCCAGGCGTGGTGGCACGCACCTGTAATCCGAGCTACTCAGGTGATTGAGGCAGGAAAATTGCTGGAACCTGGGAGGCGGAGGTTGCATTGAGCCGAGATCACGCCACTGCACTCCGGCCTGGCCGACAAAGTAAGACCCTGTCTCAAAAAAAAAAAAAAAGTTAAGTTTTTAGTGCTTAGACTTTCTCAGATAGGCTCCTGAAAAGATGCCTATGAAATGAATGATCATATGTAAAATTATATTTTCTAGCTATTGTCATAATTTCAGGGTCTGGTCCCTGAACTAGAAAGGAAAGGCCAGACTCCATAAAAAGCACATATGGGATTTCTTTCAAGGGTCTCTCTTTATAGGATGTAGTTTCTGTACATGTAAATTCTCTCACCTGCCACTTCCAGGAAGTCTCCCTTCAAAAAACTAGGCAGCGTTTGGGCTGGACTGTGGATTGATTGGTGGGAAGAACCCACACACGCTATGGGGTTAGATTAGGTTTTCGGTCTCATTGGCCAGGGAAATCAGGTCATATTGAATGCAAGGCAGCTGAGCTTAGATGTAGCAACTCAGCACATCTTCCCTTGGTCCCAGAGTCCCCAACAGAGGCACCAGCTGCCTGTGACACTGTCCCCACAGATGCTGGCCCAGACCAGGACAGCTCTATATTTGCCACCTTTGCCTGTCTGTCCTAGTGGCTCACACCACCATTCTGGAAGAATTTGTACAACAATCCAGGTACTTCATTCACAAAGAAGTGTTTACAAACAGCCGGTGTTCCTGGATCTTAACCTACCGGCAAGAGTACTTCCTTGCCTGGGGTACAAAGCAGAGGCCATGCCCAGGAACCCTCTGCCTCCAGATTCCAGCACTCTCCCCTGTTTCCTCATTGTCAATTTTTAACATTAATTTTAATATGTTTTTAATTTATGAAAAATATATTATCACATATTAAGATATGCAATCCAGAGGCATGAACTATAGGGAGGTTGAATTTAAGTTTAAGCAGCCACCCTGATATGCCATGGTTTGAGGGATTCGAGAAGCGTTACTCATCAGAAAGGGCAGCATGGAGAGTTTTTCTAAGCCAGATTCAAGCAGTGCAAACGTTTACCCACTCTAAACCTGACTCTGAGGGCTTGGCGGCTCTCGAAGGCCCGGTGGTCAGCTGATCGGTTTTTCTATCCTTTCTACCACATTAATGTTGATTTAGGAAACGATGTCTGTTTGAACCCAGTGAACACCACTAAGCTTTTTCCTCCTCCTGGTGGCTTCAAAGGCAAAGGGAGACCTAAGTCAGGTGTTCTTGTATGAACTGCACATACCGCAGGGAGCAACGGGACCCCTGTGGCCAGAGGGAGCTGACAGGTGAGTGCAGAGTGATCAGCAGGCAGGTGAGAGATCCAGGTGGTAGGAGAGCAGACACATTCCCAGCTGATACATAATGGGGCTGCTGCGGTGGCGCACAGAAAACAGACCTCTTTTTGTAAGATCGCCTCTATAGCCTTTTTATTAATCTTTCTTTAAAAAGAGATGAAACTTGTGCTTAGAGCCTATATTCTTTGGCCTCTTTGGGAATAATTAATTGCTTCCTCTGTATAGGTAGAGTATAAATGTGAAGGTTTCCTGGAGAAAAACAGAGACACCGTCTATGACATGCTGGTCGAAATCCTGAGAGCAAGCAAGGTCTGTAAAGTCCTAGTGGTAACTAAAACTATTATATAATTGACATGGATCTAGATGTATATAAGGAAAGAGTAAGGGGAGAGAGAGCGCGTGTGTGTGTGTAAACTCTCTGGACAGTGGTAACTTGTAGCTCACAGTTACAAAAAGATAACTACTGTAAATCTACTATATGCAAAATCAGAAATCAAACATGCAGATGACGGGAAGGACAGCTAATAGAACCATTAAAGAATCACAATTCCAACCACATGTGGTGGCTCACGCCTGTAATCCCAACACTTTGGGAGGCGGAGGTGGGTGGATTGCTTGAGGCCAGAAGTTTGAGACCAGCCTAGCCAAAAAGGCGAGAACCCATCTCTTCTAAAAATATAAAAACATTAGCAAGGAGTGGTGACATGCCTGTAGTCCCAGGTACTTGGGAGGCTGAGGTTGGGAAGACTGCTTGGCCCTGAGAGGTAGAGGCCGCAGCGAGCCATGATTGCACCACTGCACTCTAGCCTGGGTAACAGAGCAAGACCCTGTCTCAAAACAAAACAAAACAAAACAAAATACGAAATTCACTCTGAGAGAAGATAAGACATTCCGGGCGCGGTGGCTCACGCCTGTAATCCCAGCACTTTGGGAGGCCGAGGCGGGCGGATCACAAGGTCAGGAGATCGAGACCACGGTGAAACCTCGTCTCTACTAAAAATACAAAAAAATTAGCCGGGCGCGGTTGTGGGCGCCTGTAGTCCCAGCTACTCGGGAGGCTGAGGCAGGAGAATGGCGGGAACCCGGGAGGCGGAGCTTGCAGTGAGCTGAGATCCGGCCACTGCACTCCAGCCTGGGCGACAGAGCGAGACTCCGTCTCA